>NW_027011169.1:0-25745 GCF_036934945.1 Oncorhynchus masou masou | reverse complement strand
CAATCTGAGCCTCCATTTAGATTGAGAGATCAATCTGAGCCTCCATTTAGATTGAGAGATCAATCTGAGCCTCCATTTAGATTGAGAGATCAATCTGAGCCTCCATTTACATTTCTGTTCATGTTTTCCACAGTGTGTGAGAGTCAGGGATGACGAGGACAACCTCTGGAGCTACATTTGTCTGTGGACCTGGGGACTGCCGTCAGGGAGACGGCTGGGTGTGGCTCTGTCCTTTTCCTCCCATCTGATTGGCTATTTCACCATTTGATGTTTGGTCTTCGGCAACCCTGATTGGATCTCTGTCTACTCTCCTGCCTCCTCATTGGTGGTTCATAGGTTGGCCAGAAACTGGAGAGAAAGGAGAGAGAGTAGGTCAGACAAACTTCAAAATTGGGGAAAAAAACAAACAAATGAAATGTTAAAAGGGAATACATGTTTTCCCCTCTACTGATGTACAACATCCTAACTTAAATTTGGTTCAGACTCAGAAACAATGTTTCAATATTGCTGTCCATCAATGACACGCAAACACATTCAGTGATCTTGAGAAATCGATGGGTAAATGTTGCCCTGACAGTTGGTAGAATTTTATTTTAAATGAGTCCCAGCTGCAATGGCTGCCAAAGATGCCTCCGACAAGTAATAACTGCAAAGACTTACGCAATCAGGACTTCTTCATTTATATATTATGTATTCATTATGTATTGATACATGTTGAGTAGGTTGTGTAGAGAGATTGTAAAAAATCAAACATCCCTTTTGAGATTTGAAGGAAGTTAGACGTGAAGACCGTGCCGGAGGTGTGTAGACGAACCAGCGACTGTTTCTTCTTACAAAACATCAGAGAACAACAAACTGCTGTACCATTACAGAGCATTAACACACATCCACTTACAAGGAAACTCTTGTCAACCAAAACTTCATCTCTGGTGCTGTTACTAGGGACTAACCTTCATCTCTGGTGCTGTTACTAGGGACTAACCTTCATCTCTGGTGCTGTTACTAGGGACTAATCATCATCTCTGGTGCTGTTACTAGGGACTAACCTTCATCTCTGGTGCTGTTACTAGGGACTAATCATCATCTCTGGTGCTGTTACTAGGGACTAATCATCATCTCTGGTGATGTTACTAGGGACTAACCTTCATCTCTGGTGCTGTTACTAGGGACTAATCATCATCTCTGGTGCTGTTACTAGGGACTAATCTTCATCTCTGGTGCTGTTACTAGGGACTAATCATCATCTCTGGTGATGTTACTAGGGACTAACCTTCATCTCTGGTGCTGTTACTAGGGACTAATCATCATCTCTGGTGCTGTTACTAGGGACTAATCTTCATCTCTGGTGCTGTTACTAGGGACTAATCATCATCTCTGGTGCTGTTACTAGGGACTAACCTTAATCTCTGGTGCTGTTACTTGGGACTAACCGTCATCTCTGGTGCTGTTACTAGGGACTAACCTTCATCTCTGGTGCAGTTACTAGGGACTAATCTTCATCTCTGGTGCTGTTACTAGGGATTAACCTTCATCTCTGGTGCTGTTACTAGTGACTAATCATCATCTCTGGTGCTGTTACTAGGGACTAGGGAGGGAGGGAGGGAGGAAAAGGCTCAGATAGAGACGGAGGGAAATTAAGAGATAGAGACAGATTGCTACACTGCTTACCCACTGTAGAATCTGCTAAAACAATTAAAAAAATGTAAAATAGAAAGCGGGGGGGTGGGGGGGGCTACCAGCCACTCAGCACAATCTATTATTGATGGTGAGACTTCCTCCTACGTAGCATGAGACAAACTACCCACTGTGGTGAGGCCACTGAATGCTGCCAGCCACACACACACACACACACACACACACACACACACACACACACACACACACACACACACACACACACACACACACACACACACACACACACACACACACACACACACACACACACACACACACACACACACACACACACACACACACCAACAGGAAACATTAACTCTGTTGCAATACAATAAAACATTTTTAGCTGAGAGAAAAATACAGAGAGAGAGAGAGAGAGAGAGAGTATAGAGAGAGAAAGAGAGAAAGGGAGAGAGAGAGAGAGAAAGAAAGGGAGCGAGAGAGAGAGAGAGAGAAAGAAAGAAAGGGAGAGAGAGAGAGACAGAGTATAGAGAGAAAAAGGGAGAGTGTGAAATAACACAGTGTGCCATTACAGCAGCAAGATTTGTGGCCTGTTGCCACAAGAAAAGGTCAACCAGTGAAGATCAAATACCATTGTAAATACAACCCATATTAATGTTTGTATTTTTTCCCTTTTGTATTTTAACCATTTTCACATCGTTACAACACTGTGTATATGTATATATATATATATATATATATATATATATATATATATATATATATATATATATATATATATATATATATATATATATATAATATGACATTTGTAATTTCTTTATTCTTTTGTAACTTCTGTGAGTGTTATGTTTACTGTTAATTTTTATTCTTTATTTCCCATTTATATATTATCTACTTCACTTGCTTTGACAATGTTAACATATGTTTCCCATGCCAATAAAGCACATTGAATTGAATTGAGAGAGAAATAGAGACATCAAGTGGTCAGTTAAAATTGGCAGAAAACCACACATTTCTTTCCACAGGGCCGTGGGGTGAGACAGGGATGCAGCTTAAGCCCCACCCTCTTCCACATATATATCAACGAATTGTTGAGGACACTAGAGCAGTCTGCAGCACCCGGCCTCACCCTACTAGAATCTGAAGTCAAATATCTACTGTTTGCTGATGATCTGGTGCTTCTGTCTCCAATAAAGGAGGACCTACAGCAGCACACTAGAGCAGACACTAGAGCAGTCTGCAGCACCCGGCCTCACCCTACTAGAATCTGAAGTCAAATATCTACTGTTTGCTGATGATCTGGTGCTTCTGTCTCCAATAAAGGAGGACCTACAGCAGCACCTAGATCTTCTACACAGATTCTGTCAGACCTGGGCCCTGACAATAAATCTGGTGTTCCAAACATTGCAAGTATAAATTCCATCTAGACATCGTTGCCCTAGAGCACACAAAAAACATACCTTAGGCTAAACATCAGCGCTGGAGGTAGCTTCCACAAAGCTGTGAACGATCTGAGAGACAAGGCAAGAAGGGCCTTCTATGCCGTCAAAAGGAACATAAAATGTAACATACCAATTAGGATCTGGCTAAAAATACTTGAATCAGTGACAGAACCCATTGTCCTTTATGGTTGTGAGGTCTGGGGTCCGCTCACCAACCAAGAATTCACAGAATGGGACAACACCTAATTGAGTCTCTGCATGCAGAATTCTGCAAAAAATATCCTCTGTGTACAACGTAAAACACCAACTAATGCATGCAGAGCAGAATTAGGCCGATACCCGCTAATGACCAAAATCCAGAAAAGATCCGTTAAATTCTATAACCATCTAAAAGGAAGCGATTCCCAAACCTTCCACAACAAAGCCATCACCTACAGAGAGATGAACCTAGAGAAGAGTCCCCTAAGCAAGCTGGTCCTGGGGCTCTGTTCACAAACACAAACACATCCCACAGAGCCCCAGGACAGCAACACAATTAGACCCAACCAAATCATGAGAAAACAAAAAGATAATTACTTGACACATTGGAAAGAATTAACAAAAAACCCCAGAGCAAACTAGAATGCTATTTGGCCATAAACAGAGAAGAAACGGAGCTGCACGTCCTAATGTATGCCCTTAGACACTTACTTCCCTCAGAGTTAACAGACCCACAAAGAATTCACAAACAAATCCAATTTTGATATACTTTTGATACTTGCAATAACTGGGGACAATGGGCTGGGAACCCTGTGAGGTGACATGGAAGGCGTCTCTGACAATAACTGGGGACATGGGAGGGGAACCCTGTGAGGTGAGATGGAAGGCGTCTCTGACAATAACTGGGGACATGGGAGGGGAACCCTGTGAGGTGACATGGAAGGTGTGTATGACAATAACTGGGGACATGGGAGGGGAACCCTGTGAGGTGACATGGAAGGTGTGTATGACAATAACATGGGCTGGGAACCCTGTGAGGTGAGATGGAAGGTGTGTATGACAATAACATGGGCTGGGAACCCTGTGAGGTGACATGGAAGGTGTGTATGACAATAACTGGGGACATGGGAGGGGAACCCTGTGAGGTGACATGGAAGGCGTGTATGACAATAACAGGGGACATGGGAGGGGAACCCTGTGAGGTGAGATGGAAGGTGTGTATGACAATAACTGGGGACATGGGCTGGGAACCCTGTGATGTGACATGGAAGGCGTCTCTGACAATAACTGGGGACATGGGAGGGGAACCCTGTGAGGTGACATGGAAGGTGTGTATGACAATAACTGGGGACATGGGAGGGGAACCCTGTGAGGTGAGATGGAAGGCTTGTCTGGTGAGACTTTAGAATAGACTGTTGGAGATGCCAACTGCCAGAGTAGCTAGTAAAGTTTTTCAATAGGATCTATCCATAGGGGGAGCCTGGGCAACTGACATTCTGATCTATTTCAACAGTCTGACCGTGAACATCTTGTACGAAAACCAAATTAAGGGAGACATAGATATTATTAACAAAAAACTGTCGATGTGATATGAAAAAACTGGGTGAAGGAGATAAGGTCATAAACCAAAATGGAGAACCTTTTGATTGATTAAGGGTGAATTGGTGTGTGAGAGATATTATGTTTAACCTTTCTGAAACAAGAGATCGCTATGTGCACAGGTGACATCAGGGACACTGCCTCTGCATATTGAAACGGTATTGTGGGCAAAATGGAATTGGAAAGAAGATGTAATTATTGTGACCTCGACGAAATAGAAAATGAAAATCTGTTTTATCCTCTATTGCCTTTTTCTACCTCAAAATACGCTCTTATTCTAGAAAGCACAGCAGATGGCTGAGTTATGAGGAGACAGACCACCAGATATACCCTGGTATTATGGAGACAGACCACCAGATATACCCTGGTATTATGGAGACAGACCACCAGATATACCCTGGTATTATGGAGACAGACCACCAGATATACCCTGGTATTATGGAGACAGACCACCAGATATACCCTGGTATTATGGAGACAGACCACCAGATATACCCTGGTATTATGGAGACAGACCACCAGATATACCCTGGTATTATGGAGACAGACCACCAGATATACCCTGGTACTATGGAGACAGACCACCAGATATACCCTGGTACTATGGAGACAGACCACCAGATATACCCTGGTATTATGGAGACAGACCACCAGATATACCCTGGTATTATGGAGACAGACCACCAGATATACCCTGGTATTATGGAGACAGACCACCAGATATACCCTGGTATTATGGAGACAGACCACCAGATATACCCTGGTACTATGGAGACAGACCACCTGATATACCCTGGTATTATGGAGACAGACCACCAGATATACCCTGGTACTATGGAGACAGACCACCAGATATACCCTGGTACTATGGAGACAGACCACCTGATATACCCTGGTATTATGGAGACAGACCACCAGATATACCCTGGTATTATGGAGACAGACCACCAGATATACCCTGGTATTATGGAGACAGACCACCAGATATACCCTGGTATTATGGAGACAGACCACCAGATATACCCTGGTATTATGGAGACAGACCACCAGATATACCCTGGTATTATGGAGACAGACCACCAGATATACCCTGGTATTATGGAGACAGACCACCAGATATACCCTGGTATTATGGAGACAGACCACCAGATATACCCTGGCATTATGGAGACAGACCACCAGATATACCCTGGTATTATGGAGACAGACCACCAGATATACCCTGGTATTATGGAGACAGACCACCAGATATACCCTGGTATTATGGAGACAGACCACCAGATATACCCTGGTATTATGGAGACAGACCACCAGATATACCCTGGTATTATGGAGACAGACCACCAGATATACCCTGGTATTATGGAGACAGACCACCAGATATACCCTGGTATTATGGAGACAGACCACCAGATATACCCTGGTATTATGGAGACAGACCACCAGATATACCCTGGTATTATGGAGACAGACCACCAGATATACCCTGGTATTATGGAGACAGACCACCAGATATACCCTGGTATTATGGAGACAGACCACCAGATATACCCTGGTATTATGGAGACAGACCACCAGATATACCCTGGTATTATGGAGACAGACCACCAGATATACCCTGGTATTATGGAGACAGACCACCAGATATACCCTGGTATTATGGAGACAGACCACCAGATATACCCTGGTATTATGGAGACAGACCACCAGATATACCCTGGTATTATGGAGACAGACCACCAGATATACCCTGGTATTATGGAGACAGACCACCAGATATACCCTGGTATTATGGAGACAGACCACCAGATATACCCTGGTATTATGGAGACAGACCACCAGATATACCCTGGTATTATGGAGACAGACCACCAGATATACCCTGGTATTATGGAGACAGACCACCAGATATACCCTGGTATTATGGAGACAGACCACCAGATATACCCTGGTATTATGGAGACAGACCACCAGATATACCCTGGTATTATGGAGACAGACCACCAGATATACCCTGGTATTATGGAGACAGACCACCAGATATACCCTGGTATTATGGAGACAGACCACCAGATATACCCTGGTATTATGGAGACAGACCACCAGATATACCCTGGTATTATGGAGACAGACCACCAGATATACCCTGGTATTATGGAGACAGACCACCAGATATACCCTGGTATTATGGAGACAGACCACCAGATATACCCTGGTATTATGGAGACAGACCACCAGATATACCCTGGTATTATGGAGACAGACCACCAGATATACCCTGGTATTATGGAGACAGACCACCAGATATACCCTGGTATTATGGAGACAGACCACCAGATATACCCTGGTATTATGGAGACAGACCACCAGATATACCCTGGTATTATGGAGACAGACCACCAGATATACCCTGGACTTATGGAGACAGACCACCAGATATACCCTGGTATTATGGAGACAGACCACCAGATATACCCTGGTATTATGGAGACAGACCACCAGATATACCCTGGTATTATGGAGACAGACCACCAGATATACCCTGGTATTATGGAGACAGACCACCAGATATACCCTGGTATTATGGAGACAGACCACCAGATATACCCTGGTATTATGGAGACAGACCACCAGATATACCCTGGTATTATGGAGACAGACCACCAGATATACCCTGGTATTATGGAGACAGACCACCAGATATACCCTGGTATTATGGAGACAGACCACCAGATATACCCTGGTATTATGGAGACAGACCACCAGATATACCCTGGTATTATGGAGACAGACCACCAGATATACCCTGGTATTATGGAGACAGACCACCAGATATACCCTGGTATTATGGAGACAGACCACCAGATATACCCTGGTATTATGGAGACAGACCACCAGATATACCCTGGTATTATGGAGACAGACCACCAGATATACCCTGGTATTATGGAGACAGACCACCAGATATACCCTGGAGACAGACCATTATGGAGACAGACCACCAGATATACCCTGGTATTATGGAGACAGACCACCAGATATACCCTGGTATTATGGAGACAGACCACCAGATATACCCTGGTATTATGGAGACAGACCACCAGATATACCCTGGTATTATGGAGACAGACCACCAGATATACCCTGGTATTATGGAGACAGACCACCAGATATACCCTGGTATTATGGAGACAGACCACCAGATATACCCTGGTATTATGGAGACAGACCACCAGATATACCCTGGTATTATGGAGACAGACCACCAGATATACCCTGGTATTATGGAGACAGACCACCAGATATACCCTGGTATTATGTGGCTGAGTGATGAGGAGACAGACCACCAGATATACCCTGGTATTATGGAGACAGACCACCAGATATACCCTGGTATTATGGAGACAGACCACCAGATATACCCTGGTATTATGGAGACAGACCACCAGATATACCCTGGTATTATGGAGACAGACCACCAGATATACCCTGGTATTATGGAGACAGACCACCAGATATACCCTGGTATTATGGAGACAGACCACCAGATATACCCTGGTATTATGGAGACAGACCACCAGATATACCCTGGTATTATGGAGACAGACCACCAGATATACCCTGGTATTATGGAGACAGACCACCAGATATACCCTGGTATTATGGAGACAGACCACCAGATATACCCTGGTATTATGGAGACAGACCACCAGATATACCCTGGTATTATGGAGACAGACCACCAGATATACCCTGGTATTATGGAGACAGACCACCAGATATACCCTGGTATTATGGAGACAGACCACCAGATATACCCTGGTATTATGGAGACAGACCACCAGATATACCCTGGTATTATGGAGACAGACCACCAGATATACCCTGGTATTATGGAGACAGACAGATATACCCTGGTATTATGGAGACAGACCACCAGATATACCCTGGTATTATGGAGACAGACCACCTGATATACCCTGGTATTATGGAGACAGACCACCAGATATACCCTGGTATTATGGAGACAGACCACCAGATATACCCTGGTATTATGGAGACAGACCACCAGATATACCCTGGTATTATGGAGACAGACCACCAGATATACCCTGGTATTATGGAGACAGACCACCAGATATACCCTGGTATTATGGAGACAGACCACCAGATATACCCTGGTATTATGGAGACAGACCACCAGATATACCCTGGTATTATGGAGACAGACCACCAGATATACCCTGGTATTATGGAGACAGACCACCAGATATACCCTGGTATTATGGAGACAGACCACCAGATATACCCTGGTATTATGGAGACAGACCACCAGATATACCCTGGTATTATGGAGACAGACCACCAGATATACCCTGGTATTATGGAGACAGACCACCAGATATACCCTGGTATTATGGAGACAGACCACCAGATATACCCTGGTATTATGGAGACAGACCACCAGATATACCCTGGTATTATGGAGACAGACCACCAGATATACCCTGGTATTATGGAGACAGACCACCAGATATACCCTGGTATTATGGAGACAGACCACCAGATATACCCTGGTATTATGGAGACAGACCACCAGATATACCCTGGTATTATGGAGACAGACCACCAGATATACCCTGGTATTATGGAGACAGACCACCAGATATACCCTGGTATTATGGAGACAGACCACCAGATATACCCTGGTATTATGGAGACAGACCACCAGATATACCCTGGTATTATGGAGACAGACCACCAGATATACCCTGGTATTATGGAGACAGACCACCAGATATACCCTGGTATTATGGAGACAGACCACCAGATATACCCTGGTATTATGGAGACAGACCACCAGATATACCCTGGTATTATGGAGACAGACCACCAGATATACCCTGGTATTATGGAGACAGACCACCAGATATACCCTGGTATTATGGAGACAGACCACCAGATATACCCTGGTATTATGGAGACAGACCACCAGATATACCCTGGTATTATGGAGACAGACCACCAGATATACCCTGGTATTATGGAGACAGACCACCAGATATACCCTGGTATTATGGAGACAGACCACCAGATATACCCTGGTATTATGGAGACAGACCACCAGATATACCCTGGTATTATGGAGACAGACCACCAGATATACCCTGGTATTATGGAGACAGACCACCAGATATACCCTGGTATTATGGAGACAGACCACCCTGGTATTATGATATATATACCCTGGTATTATGGAGACAGACCACCAGATATACCCTGGTATTATGGAGACAGACCACCAGATATACCCTGGTATTATGGAGACAGACCACCAGATATACCCTGGTATTATGGAGACAGACCACCAGATATACCCTGGTATTATGGAGACAGACCACCAGATATACCCTGGTATTATGGAGACAGACCACCAGATATACCCTGGTATTATGGAGACAGACCACCAGATATACCCTGGTATTATGGAGACAGACCACCAGATATACCCTGGTATTATGGAGACAGACCACCAGATATACCCTGGTATTATGGAGACAGACCACCAGATATACCCTGGTATTATGGAGACAGACCACCAGATATACCCTGGTATTATGGAGACAGACCACCAGATATACCCTGGTATTATGGAGACAGACCACCAGATATACCCTGGTATTATGGAGACAGACCACCAGATATACCCTGGTATTATGGAGACAGACCACCAGATATACCCTGGTATTATGGAGACAGACCACCAGATATACCCTGGTATTATGGAGACAGACCACCAGATATACCCTGGTATTATGGAGACAGACCACCAGATATACCCTGGTATTATGGAGACAGACCACCAGATATACCCTGGTATTATGGAGACAGACCACCAGATATACCCTGGTATTATGGAGACAGACCACCAGATATACCCTGGTATTATGGAGACAGACCACCAGATATACCCTGGTATTATGGAGACAGACCACCAGATATACCCACCAGATATACCCTGGTATTATGGAGACAGACCACCAGATATACCCTGGTATTATGGAGACAGACCACCAGATATACCCTGGTATTATGGAGACAGACCACCAGATATACCCTGGTATTATGGAGACAGACCACCAGATATACCCTGGTATTATGGAGACAGACCACCAGATATACCCTGGTATTATGGAGACAGACCACCAGATATACCCTGGTATTATGGAGACAGACCACCAGATATACCCTGGTATTATGGAGACAGACCACCAGATATACCCTGGTATTATGGAGACAGACCACCAGATATACCCTGGTATTATGGAGACAGACCACCAGATATACCCTGGTATTATGGAGACAGACCACCAGATATACCCTGGTATTATGGAGACAGACCACCAGATATACCCTGGTATTATGGAGACAGACCACCAGATATACCCTGGTATTATGGAGACAGACCACCAGATATACCCTGGTATTATGGAGACAGACCACCAGATATACCCTGGTATTATGGAGACAGACCACCAGATATACCCTGGTATTATGGAGACAGACCACCAGATATACCCTGGTATTATGGAGACAGACCACCAGATATACCCTGGTATTATGGAGACAGACCACCAGATATACCCTGGTATTATGGAGACAGACCACCAGATATACCCTGGTATTATGGAGACAGACCACCAGATATACCCTGGTATTATGGAGACAGACCACCAGATATACCCTGGTATTATGGAGACAGACCACCAGATATACCCTGGTATTATGGAGACAGACCACCAGATATACCCTGGTATTATGGAGACAGACCACCAGATATACCCTGGTATTATGGAGACAGACCACCAGATATACCCTGGTATTATGGAGACAGACCACCAGATATACCCTGGTATTATGGAGACAGACCACCAGATATACCCTGGTATTATGGAGACAGACCACCAGATATACCCTGGTATTATGGAGACAGACCACCAGATATACCCTGGTATTATGGAGACAGACCACCAGATATACCCTGGTATTATGGAGACAGACCACCAGATATACCCTGGTATTATGGAGACAGACCACCAGATATACCCTGGTATTATGGAGACAGACCACCAGATATACCCTGGTATTATGGAGACAGACCACCAGATATACCCTGGTATTATGGAGACAGACCACCAGATATACCCTGGTATTATGGAGACAGACCACCAGATATACCCTGGTATTATGGAGACAGACCACCAGATATACCCTGGTATTATGGAGACAGACCACCAGATATACCCTGGTATTATGGAGACAGACCACCAGATATACCCTGGTATTATGGAGACAGACCACCAGATATACCCTGGTATTATGGAGACAGACCACCAGATATACCCTGGTATTATGGAGACAGACCACCAGATATACCCTGGTATTATGGAGACAGACCACCAGATATACCCTGGTATTATGGAGACAGACCACCAGATATACCCTGGTATTATGGAGACAGACCACCAGATATACCCTGGTATTATGGAGACAGACCACCAGATATACCCTGGTATTATGGAGACAGACCACCAGATATACCCTGGTATTATGGAGACAGACCACCAGATATACCCTGGTATTATGGAGACAGACCACCAGATATACCCTGGTATTATGGAGACAGACCACCAGATATACCCTGGTATTATGGAGACAGACCACCAGATATACCCTGGTATTATGGAGACAGACCACCAGATATACCCTGGTATTATGGAGACAGACCACCAGATATACCCTGGTATTATGGAGACAGACCACCAGATATACCCTGGTATTATGGAGACAGACCACCAGATATACCCTGGTATTATGGAGACAGACCACCAGATATACCCTGGTATTATGGAGACAGACCACCAGATATACCCTGGTATTATGGAGAGACAGACCACCAGATATACCCTGGTATTAGGAGAGACAGACCACCAGATATACCCTGGTATTATGGAGACAGACCACCAGATATACCCTGGTATTATGTAGTCATGAGGAGACAGACCACCAGATATACCCTGGTATTATGGAGACAGACCATCAGATATACCCTGGTATTATGTAGTCATGAGGAGACAGACCACCAGATATACCCTGGTATTATGGAGACAGACCACCAGATATACCCTGGTATTATGGAGACAGACCACCAGATATACCCTGGTATTATGGAGACAGACCACCAGATATACCCTGGTATTATGGAGACAGACCACCAGATATACCCTGGTATTATGGAGACAGACCACCAGATATACCCTGGTATTATGGAGACAGACCACCAGATATACCCTGGTATTATGGAGACAGACCACCAGATATACCCTGGTATTATGGAGACAGACCACCAGATATACCCTGGTATTATGGAGACAGACCACCAGATATACCCTGGTATTATGGAGACAGACCACCAGATATACCCTGGTATTATGGAGACAGACCACCAGATATACCCTGGTATTATGGAGACAGACCACCAGATATACCCTGGTATTATGGAGACAGACCACCAGATATACCCTGGTATTATGGAGACAGACCACCAGATATACCCTGGTATTATGGAGACAGACCACCAGATATACCCTGGTATTATGGAGACAGACCACCAGATATACCCTGGTATTATGGAGACAGACCACCAGATATACCCTGGTATTATGGAGACAGACCACCAGATATACCCTGGTATTATGGAGACAGACCACCAGATATACCCTGGTATTATGGAGACAGACCACCAGATATACCCTGGTATTATGGAGACAGACCACCAGATATACCCTGGTATTATGGAGACAGACCACCAGATATACCCTGGTATTATGGAGACAGACCACCAGATATACCCTGGTATTATGGAGACAGACCACCAGATATACCCTGGCATTATGGAGACAGACCACCAGATATACCCTGGTATTATGGAGACAGACCACCAGATATACCCTGGTATTATGGAGACAGACCACCAGATATACCCTGGTATTATGGAGACAGACCACCAGATATACCCTGGTATTATGGAGACAGACCACCAGATATACCCTGGTATTATGGAGACAGACCACCAGATATACCCTGGTATTATGGAGACAGACCACCAGATATACCCTGGTATTATGTGGCTGAGTGATGAGGAGACAGACCACCAGATATACCCTGGTATTATGGAGACAGACCACCAGATATACCCTGGTATTATGTGGCTGAGTGATGAGGAGACAGACCACCAGATATACCCTGGTATTATGTGGCTGAGTGATGAGGAGACAGACCACCAGATATACCCTGGTATTATGTGGCTGAGTGATGAGGAGACAGACCACCTGATATACCCTGGCATTATGTGGCTGAGTGATGAGGAGACAGACCACCAGATATACCCTGGTATTATGTGGCTGAGTGATGAGGAGACAGACCACCAGATATATCCTGGTATTATGTGGTTGAGTGATGAGGTGACAGACCACCAGATATATGCTGGTATTATGTAGCTGAGGAGACAGACCACCAGATATACCCTGGTATTATGTAGTGATGAGGAGACAGACCACCAGATATACCCTGGTATTATGTGGCTGAGTGATGAGGAGACAGACCACCAGATATACCCTGGTATTATGTAGCTGAGGAGACAGACCACCAGATATACCCTGGTTTTATGTGGCTGAGGAGACAGACCACCAGATATACCCTGGTATTATGTGGCTGAGTGATGAGGAGACAGATCACCAGATATACGCTGGTATTATGTAACCATGAGGAGACAGACCACCAGATATACCCTGGTATTATGTGGCTGAGTGATGAGGAGACAGATCACCAGATATACGCTGGTATTATGTAACCATGAGGAGACAGACCACCAGATATACCCTGGTATTATGTGGCTGAGTGATGAGGAGACAGACCACCAGATATACCCTGGTATTATGTAGCTGAGGAGACAGACCACCAGATATACCCTGGTATTATGTAGCGATGAGGAGACAGACCACCAGATATACCCTGGTATTATGTAGCGATGAGGAGACAGACCACCAGATATACCCTGGTATTATGTGGCCGAGGAGACAGACCACCAGATATACCCTGGTATTATGTGGCCGAGGAGACAGACCACCAGATATACCCTGGTATTATGGGGTTGAGTGATGAGGAGTCAGACCACCAGATATACACTGGTATTATGTGGCTGAGCGATGAGGAGACAGACCACCAGATATACCCTGTTATTATGTAGCTGAGGAGACAGACCACCAGATATACCCTGGTATTATGTAGTCATGAGGAGACAGACCACCAGATATACCCTGGCATTATGTGGCTGAGTGATGAGGAGACAGACCACCAGATATACCCTGGTATTATGTGGCTGAGTGATGAGGTGACAGACCACCAGATATACGCTGGTATTATGTAACCATGAGGAGACAGACCACCAGATATACCCTGGTATTATGTGGCTGAGTGATGAGGAGACAGATCACCAGATATACGCTGGTATTATGTAACCATGAGGAGACAGACCACCAGATATACCCTGGTATTATGTGGCTGAGTGATGAGGAGACAGACCACCAGATATACCCTGGTATTATGTGGCTGAGTGATGAGGAGACAGATCACCAGATATACGCTGGTATTATGTAGTCATGAGGAGACAGACCACCAGATATACCCTGGTATTATGTGGCTGAGTGATGAGGAGACAGATCACCAGATATACGCTGGTATTATGTAGTCATGAGGAGACAGACCACCAGATATACCCTGGTATTATGTGGCTGAGTGATGAGGAGACAGACCACCAGATATACCCTGGTATTATGTGGCTGAGTGATGAGGAGACAGACCACCAGATATACCCTGGTATTATGTAGCTGAGGAGACAGACCACCAGATATACCCTGGTATTATGTAGCGATGAGGAGACAGACCACCAGATATACCCTGGTATTATGTTGCTGAGGAGGCAGACCACCAGATATACCCTGTTATTATGTAGTCATGAGGAGACAGACCACCAGATATACCCTGGCATTATGTGGCTGAGTGATGAGGAGACAGACCACCAGATATACCCTGGTATTATGTGGCTGAGTGATGAGGTGACAGACCACCAGATATACGCTGGTATTATGTAGTCATGAGGAGACAGACCACCAGATATACCCTGGTATTATGTGGCTGAGTGATGAGGAGACAGACCACCAGATATACCCTGGTATTATGTAGCGATGAGGAGACAGACCACCAGATATACCCTGGTATTATGTTGCTGAGTGATGAGGAGACAGACCACCAGATATACCCTGGTATTATGTAGCTGAGGAGACAGACCACCAGATATACGCTGGTATTATGTAACCATGAGGAGACAGACCACCAGATATACCCTGGTATTATGTGGCTGAGTGATGAGGAGACAGACCACCAGATATACCCTGGTATTATGTAGCGATGAGGAGACAGACCACCAGATATACCCTGGTATTATGTAGTCATGAGGAGACAGACCACCAGATATACCCTGGTATTATGTGGTTGAGGAGACAGACCACCAGATATACCCTGGTATTATGGAGACAGACCACCAGATATACCCTGGCATTATGTTTGCTGTTTGATGCGGAGAAATTGAGAAGTTTTTTTGTCCGTCGTGTATTTCTGTTTGCGGAATATTTAGATAAAGCCTAGCTGCTTTAAACTATGTCACTTTGTTTACATACCCTACATTACTCATCTCATATGTATATACTGTACTCTATATCATCTTCTTTAAACTATGCCACTTTGTTTACATACTCATCTCATATGTATATACTGTACTCTATATCATCTCTTTAAACTATGTCACTTTGTTTACATACCCTACATTACTCATCTCATATGTATATACTGTACTCGATACCATCTGCTGCATCTTGCCTATGCCGTTCTGTACCATCACTCATTCATATATCTTTATGTACATATTCTTTATCCCTTTACATTTGTGTGTATAAGGTATTAGTTGTGGAATTGTTAGGTTAGATTACTCGTTGGTTATTACTGCATTGTCGGAACTAGAAGCACCAGCATTTCGCTACACTCGCATTAACATCTGCTAACCATGTGTATGTGACCAATAACATTCAATATGATTTGATTTGATTTGATTTGAAGCCTGGACTAAAAGAAAAAGAGATATCTATAATTAAATAGTAACAATATTTAGCTTCTATGTAGTTAATGGTGCGTGGATATAGATGGTGTAGATGTATACATGTAGGTACATGATTTTACTGCTGTAGGGATGTAATTACTGTGTGGAAAACCTTATTTACTGTTATGTATTGACAGAATCCACGTGTGTGTAGAGATGGTGTACAGGCTTGTCTTCCCTATGAAACTTCTCTTTGTGCCAGACTGGATTCAAGTGACTTCTGTTACATTGTCCTGGATTTATTTATCTGAATATGTATGCATGTATGTATGTATGTATGTATGTATGTATGTATGTATGTATGTATGTATGTATGTATGTATGTATGTATGTATGTATGTATGTATGCATGTATGTATGTATGTATGTATGTATGTATGTATGTATGTATGTATGCATGTATGTATGTATGTATGTATGTATGTATGTATGTATGTATGTATGTATGTATGTATGTATGTATGTATGTATGTATGTATGTATGTGTGTGTGTGTGTGTGTGTGTGTGTGTGTGTGTGTGTGTGTGTGTGTGTGTGTGTGTGTGTGTGTGTGTGTGTGTGTGTGTGTGTGTGTGTGTGTGTGTGTGTGTGTGTGTGTGTGTGCGCGTGCGTATGTGTATGTGTATGTGTGTGTGTGCGTGTGTGTGTGTGTACAGTATATCACAAAAGTGAATACACCCTTCACATTTTTGTAAATATTTGAGTATATCTTTTCATGTGACAACACTGAAGAAATTACACTTTGCTCCAATGTAAAGTAGTGGGTATACAGCTTGCGTAACAGTGTAAATTTGCTGTCCCCTCAAAATAACTCAACACACAGCCATTAATGTCTAAACCGCTGGCAACAAAAGTGAGTAAGTGAAAATGTCCAAATTGGGCCCATTTAGCCATTTTCCCTATCTGGTGTCATGTGACTCGTAGTGTTACAAGGTCTCCAGTGTGAATGGGGAGCAGGTGTGTTAAATTTGGTGTCATCGCTCTCACACTCCCTCATACTGACTGGTCGCTGGAAGTTCAACATGGCACCTCATGGCAAAGAACTCTCTGAGGATCTGAAAAAAAATGGTTGAACAAGGACAGGTAGAAAGAAAGAGGGCAGATGTCAACCCTCCCCCCATCCCCCATACACCCCTCCATCCCCCATACACACCCCTCCCCCCCATACACCCCTCCATCCCCCATACACCCCCATACACCCCCCATCCCCCATACACCCCCCATCCCCCATACACCCCCCATCCCCCATACACCCCCATCCCCCATACACCCCCCATCCCCCATACACCCCTCCATCCCCCATACACCCCCCATCCCCCATACACCCCCCCATCCCCCATACACCCCTCCATCCCCCATACACCCCTCCATCCCAAATACACCCCTCCATCCCCCATACACCCCCCACATACACCCCCATCCCCCATACACCCCCCCCTCCATACCCCATACACCCCCCCCCTCCATACCCCATACACCCCCCCATACACCCCTCCCCTCTCCCACACACATACACTGCTCGCGTACCGGGGGCAAGCACATGCCGCCCAAAGGTAGATTAAAATATTACAATTGAGTCTTTGCGTTAGAATGTAGAAATTCACAGCACTGACTAGGGCTAGAAGGAGCTTCCTTCCTTTTCCAAAACAACGAGATACATTTTTTTTGGGTGGGGGGGGGGGGGGGGCAAATGAGACAGTAAGAGATGAGTTGTTTTTGGGGGGTTGGTTAATCCGTTTAGGGAATCAGACCCTCCCAGGATGATCACAAGCGGATCTGGGTCTATTGAAGTCTCCAGAACTTCAGAGGATCTTCAAAATTCCACACCAATAACCATACAAGCTAGAGCATAGGGCAACGCAGTGGAGTAGTGAACCCTGCACATAGGGGAGGTGTCAGGAAATATCCTTCACAGTTAGAGCATAGGGCAACGCAGTGGAGTAGTGAACCCTGCACATAGGGGAGGTGTCAGGAAATATCCTTCACAGTTAGAGCATAGGGCAACGCAGTGGAGTAGTGAACCCTGCACATAGGGGAGGTGTCAGGAAATATCCTTCACAGTTAGAGCATAGGGCAACGCAGTGGAGTAGTGAACCCTGCACATAGGGGAGGTGTCAGGAAATATCCTTCACAGTTAGAGCATAGGGCAACGCAGTGGAGTAGTGAACCCTGCACATAGGGGAGGTGTCAGGAAATATCCTTCACAGTTAGAGCATAGGGCAACGCAGTGGAGTAGTGAACCCTGCACATAGGGGAGGTGTCAGGAAATATCCTTCACAGTTAGAGCATAGGGCAACGCAGTGGAGTAGTGAACCCTGCACATAGGGGAGGTGTCAGGAAATATCCTTCACAGTTAGAGCATAGGGCAACGCAGTGGAGTAGTGAACCCTGCACATAGGGGAGGTGTCAGGAAATATCCTTCACAGTTAGAGCATAGGGCAACGCAGTGGAGTAGTGAACCCTGCACATAGGGGAGGTGTCAGGAAATATCCTTCACAGTTAGAGCATAGGGCAACGCAGTGGAGTAGTGAACCCTGCACATAGGGGAGGTGTCAGGAAATATCCTTCACAGTTAGAGCATAGGGCAACGCAGTGGAGTAGTGAACCCTGCACATAGGGGAGGTGTCAGGAAATATCCTTCACAGTTAGAGCATAGGGCAACGCAGTGGAGTAGTGAACCCTGCACATAGGGGAGGTGTCAGGAAATATCCTTCACAGTTAGAGCATAGGGCAACGCAGTGGAGTAGTGAACCCTGCACATAGAGGAGGTGTCAGGAAATATCCTTCACAGTTTAGTTTTGGAATAGTGCAATCTGTGTAATGCCTTGACTTGTACGAGACGATGTCTGGAGTTAATGGAGCAGGTGTGGATATACTCCAAGATATCTTCCCAGTCGGCCACCGAAATGTCGGTCCCTAGTTCTTCCTCTCATTTAGCCTTAAATGCTCATCTGTAGAAGGTGTGCTAACAGATTGAAATGTCAGTCCCTAGTTCTTCCTCTCATTTATCCTTAAATGCTCATCTGTAGAAGGTGTGCTAACAGATTGAAAAGCATCATATAGACGCGATATCAGTTTGTCTGAGATGTGGGGCATCTTTTTATGCATCCGTCAAACACGGAAGGTTTAGCGTTTCCCAAATGTTGGAAGGTTTAGCGTTTCCCAAATGTTGGAAGGTTTAGTGTTCCCCAAATGTCGGAAGGTTTAGCGTTTCCCAAATGTCGGAAGGTTTAGTGTTCCCAAATGTCGGAAGGTGTAGTGTTCCCCAAATGTCGGAAGGTTTAGAGTTTCCCAAATGTCGGAAGGTTTAGCGTTTCCCAAATGTCGGAAGGTTTAGCGTTTCCCTAATGTCAGAAGGTTTAGTGTTCCCAAATGTCGGAAGGTTTAGTGTTCCCAAATGTCGGAAGGTTTAGCGTTTCCCAAATGTCGGAAGGTTTAGTGTCCCCAAATGTCGGAAGGTTTAGCGTTTCCCAAATGTCGGAAGGTTTAGCGTTTCCCAAATGTCGGAAGGTTTAGCGTTTCCCAAATGTCGGAAGGTTTAGCGTTTCCCAAATGTCGGAAGGTTTAGTGTTCCCAAATGTCAGAAGGTTTACCGTTTCCCAAATGTCGGAAGGTTTACCGTTTCCCAAATGTTGGAAGGTTTACCGTTTCCCAAATGTCGGAAGGTTTACCGTTTCCCAAATGTCGGAAGGTTTACCGTTTCCCAAATGTCGGAAGGTTTACCGGTTCCCAAATGTCAGAAGGTTTAGTGTTCCCAAATGTCAGAAGGTTTAGTGTTCCCAAACGTCGGAAGGTTTAGCATTTCCCAAACGTCGGAAGGTTTAGCGTTTCCCAAACGTCGGAAGGTTTATCGTTTCCCAAATGTCGGAAGGTTTAGCGTTTCCCAAATGTCGGAAGGTTTAGCGTTTCCCAAATGTCGGAAGGTTTAGCGTTTCCCAAATGTCGGAAGGTTTAGCGTTTCCCAAATGTCGGAAGATATTTTTCGAACATAGTCTCCAATCTGTAGGTATCTGAAAAGTTATTTCTGGGAAGATTATAAAATTCCCTCAGCAACTCAAAGGAAGCAAAGGTCCCTTCTATATAAATATATAAATCCCTTATGGTACTTATCCCCAACTCTCCCCATCGCTCAAGGTCCCTTCTATATATATAAATCCCCTATGGTACTTATCCCCAACTCTCCCCATCGCTCAAAGTTGTTATCAAGGTTAGAGGGGGGAAAAGGAGGGATTCCTGGCGACAGGGAGCATGAATGATATTGGTCTAATGTCAAAGTAGACTTTAATTTGTTTCCAGATATGATCGGTGTATAATAGGATTGTTATTATAAAGTGGCATCTCCAAATTGACAGGCGACACAATCACAGTGCATATCTGGAACCAAATTAAAGTCTACTTTGACATTAGACCAATATCATTCATTATATGTCCATACTAATCCAACTGGATGATAGATATAGGTCATCCAGCCAATCCTCACGGTCCACTAATCCAACTGGATGATAGATATAGGTCAGCCAGCCAATCCTCACGGTCCACTAATCCAACTGGATGATAGATATAGGTCACCCAGCCAATCCTCACGGTCCACTAATCCAACTGGATGATAGATATAGGTCATCCAGCCAATCCTCACGGTCCACTAATCCAACTGGATGATAGATATAGGTCACCCAGCCAATCCTCACGGTCCACTAATCCAACAGGACGATAGATATACATCACCCAGCCAATCCTCACGGTCCACTAATCCAACTGGACGATAGATATACATCATCCAGCCAATCCTCACGGTCCACTAATCCAACTGGATGATAGATATAGGTCATCCAGCCAATCCTCACGGTCCACTAATCCAACTGGATGATAGATATAGGTCAGCCAGCCAATCCTCACGGTCCACTAATCCAACTGGATGATAGATATACATCATCCAGCCAATCCACACGGTCCACTAATCCAACTGGATGATAGATATAGGTCAGCCAGCCAATCCTCACGGTCCACTAATCCAACTGGACGATAGATATAGGTCATCCAGCCAATCCTCACGGTCCACTAATCCAACTGGACGATAGATATAGGTCATCCAGCCAATCCTCACGGTCCACTAATCCAACTGGACGATAGATATAGGTCATCCAGCCATTCCTCACGGTCCACTAATCCAACTGGACGATAGATATAGGTCATCCAGCCAATCCTCACGGTCCACTAATCCAACTGGATGATAGATATAGGTCATCCAGCCAATCCTCACGGTCCACTATCCAACTGGATGATAGATATAGGTCATCCAGCCAATCCTCACGGTCCACTAATCCAACTGGACGATAGATATAGGTCATCCAGCCAATCCTCACGGTCCACTAATCCAACTGGATGATAGATATAGGTCATCCAGCCAA
This sequence comes from Oncorhynchus masou masou, assembly GCF_036934945.1. NCBI lineage: Eukaryota > Metazoa > Chordata > Actinopteri > Salmoniformes > Salmonidae > Oncorhynchus > Oncorhynchus masou. Next base: position 3,400 of record NW_027011169.1, on the reverse strand, counting down.
TCCTCACGGTCCACTAATCCAACTGGACAATAGATATAGGTTATCCAGCCAATCCTCACGGTCCACTAATCCAACTGGATGATAGATATAGGTCATCCAGCCAATCCTCACGGTCCACTAATCCAACTGGACGATAGATATAGTTTATCCAGCCAATCCTCACGGTCCACTAATCCAACTGGACGATATATATAGGTCATCCAGCCAATCCTCACGGTCCTCTAATCCAACTGGACGATAGATATAGGTCATCCAGCCAAAGCATAACATCACAGAGGTTTTTGACCTGTCATGTGTGTTTTATAATCCCAGATGAATGGAGTGATAATTGAGTCCAGTTGTTTATGAAAGGGCTTAGGTATGAATACTGGGATGTTCTGGTATAGGTAGAGCAGGTGTGGGAGGAAGACCATTTTAATGGCATTAATTCTTCCCGAGCAGAGAAATTGGGAGAGTTCTCCAAAATTGTATGATTGCCTTGAGTTTTTGCATCAGAAGGAGGGAAATGATCTTTAAATAGTGAGGAGTATTGCTTGGTAACTACAATTCCATGGTAGGAACATTTCTTTGAAGACTTAAATGGTAGATGTTCTAACCAAGAGGTGCTTTGCAACCGTATGGGCATTAATTTGCTATTGTTCCAATTTATTCTGTATCCCGAGAAGGTACCAAACAAATTAATCAAATCAAAAATAGCTGGAATACTAGATTGGGGTTCTATTACATAGAGCAGAATGTCATCTGCGTATAGAGAAATCTTATTTAGAGTGTCTTTAGTATTATAGCAGTGTATTGCTGCATGAGATCTGATTGCCTGAGCGAGAGGTTCAATAATTAGAGGGAAGAGCATAGACGACAGCGCACAACCCTGCCTTGTCCCCCTGTAAAGGTTAAATCGGGGCGACAATGATTGGTTAGTGAGTATTCTCCCACAGGGGTTCCTATATAAAAGCTGGATCCAATTTATGAACCCATCTCCAATGTTACATTTCTGTAGGGCCTTGAACAGATAGGACCACTCAACTTGGTCAAACGTTATTTCGGGGTCAAGAGATATAACGGCGAGGTCCACGTTGGGTAACCTCTGAGCATACATAACGTTGAAGAGGCGCCTGAGATTGAAGAATGAGCTTCTGTTCGGGGATAAAGCCAGGCTGGTCCGAATGGACCAATTTGCACACTAAAGTGCTAAGCCTGTTAGCCAGAGTTTTTGCTCAAATCTTTTGGTCTGTATTAAGGAGAGATATTAAGAGAGATATTGGTCTGTATGACCTCTTCCGGCTCTTTATCCTTCTTATGTATAACTGTAATGAACGCCTCATCCGAAGGAGCTGGGAGAGCTCCATCCTCATTGGCCTGAACCAACATTTAGTGCAGGAAGGGAGATAGCATGTCACTGAATGTGTTATAGAATTCACCAGGGTATCCATCTGGACCCGGGGTATCCATCTGGGCCCGGGGTATCCATCTGGGCCCGGGGTCTCCATCTGGGCCCGGGGTCTCCATCTGGGCCTGGGGTCTCCATCTGGGCCCGGGGTCTCCATCTGGGCCCGGGGTATCCATCTGGGCCCGGGGTATCCATCTGGGCCCGGGGTCTCCATCTGGGCCCGGGGTCTCCATCTGGGCCCGGGGTATCCATCTGGGCCCGAGGTATCAATCTGGGCCCGGGGTCTTGACGTTTTTGTATGTAAACTTCCGACTTCAACTTTATGTATGTATGTATTTATGTACAACCCATATTTATCAACCCATGTTTACTGTTAATTTCTGATTGTTTATTTAACTTTTGTTTATTATCTATTTCACTTGCCAATATATATGTATATGTTTCTCATGCCAATAAAGCCCTTTGAATTTAATTTAAATGAGAGAGAGAAAAAGAGGTGAAAAGGAGAGAGAGAGAGAGAAAGAGCGAGAGAGGGAGAGAGAGAGAGAGAGAGAGAGAGAGAGAGAGGGGGGAGGGAGAGAAAGAGAGAGAGCAAGGGAGAGAGAGAGGGAGAGAGAAAGTGAGAGTGAGAGAGAGAGGGAGGGAGAGAGAGAGAGAACAGAACAGACTTAAATGTAAATGTAACAGAGAGAAAGAGAGAGAGAGAGGGAGGGAGAGAGAACAGAGAGAGAGAGAGAGAGAGAGCGAGATAGACCGTATCTCTCACGGTAGACAGTATTTCTGATTGTAGACAGTATCTCTCACAGTGGACAGTATCTCTCACAGTAGACAGTATTTCTCACAGTAGTAGACAGTGCCCATCACGGTACACAGTGTCTCTCACAGTAGACAGTGTCTCTCACAGTGGACAGTATCTCTCACAGTAGACAGTATCTCTCACAGTAGACAGTATCTCTCACAGGAGACAGTATCTCTCACAGTAGACAGTGTCTCTCACAGTAGACAGTATCTCTCACAGTAGACAGTGCCCATCACGGTAGACAGTGTCTCTCACAGTAGACCGTATCTCTCACAGTAGACAGTATCTCTCACAGTAGACAGTGTCTCTCACAGTAGACAGTATCTCTCACAGTAGACAGTGTCTCTCACAGTAGACAGTATCTCTCACAGTAGACAGTATCCCTCACGGTGGACAGTATCTCTCACAGTAGACGGTTTCTCTCACAGTAGACAGTATCTCTCACAGTAGACAGTATCTCTCAAAGTAGACAGTATCTCTCAAAGTAGACAGTATCTCTCACAGTAGACATTTATTTGCTGCTTGATCCAAATTTTACAGTAGAATGAATCCTCTTTTAGTGATGTCAACTGGAAGAGAGAGGAGAGTGAGAGAGTGGGGGGAGAACGAAGGTGAGGGGGGAGAGAGAGAGCGAAAGAGGTGAGAGAGAATGAGAGAGGGAGAGAGAAAGAGAAAGAGGTGAGAGAGAGGAGAGAAAAGAGAGGGAGGTAAGAGAGAATGAGAGAGGGAGAGAGAAAGAGAAAGAGGTGAGAGAGAGGAGAGAGAAGAGAGGGAGGTGAGAGAGAATGAGAGAGGGAGAGAGAAAGAGAAAGAGGTGAGAGAGAGGAGAGAGAAGAGAGGGAGGTGAGAGAGAATGAGAGAGGGAGAGAGAAAGAGAAAGAGGTGAGAGAGAAGAGAGAAGAGAGGGAGGTGAGAGAGAATAAGAGAGCGAGAGAGAAAGAGAAAGAGGTGAGAGAGAAGAGAGAAGAGAGGGAGGTGAGAGAGAATGAGAGAGTGAGAGAGAAAGAGAAAGAGGTGAGAGAGGAGAGAGAAGAGAGAGGGAGGTGAGAGAGAATGAGAGAGGGAGAGAGAAAGAGAAAGAGGTGAGAGAGGAGATAGAAGAGAGAGGGAGGTGAGAGAGAAGAGAGGGAGGTGAGAGAGAAGAGAGGGAGGTGAGAGAGAAGAGAGGGAAAAGAAAGGGCTTCATACAGCATGTGGACACAGGGCTCCTCACA
>NW_027011168.1:7500-25746 GCF_036934945.1 Oncorhynchus masou masou | reverse complement strand
CCCCTCCTGAATATAGGATGAGACATTTGTACCAATTGACTAGAGAACCAGTTTGGATTTAAGTATAACTTTTGTATGACTGATGCCTTTAGTAGGAAGTATAATGTTTTAATATTTAATAATTTCTGCCCTCCGAATTCATATTCGTTATATAAATAGGCCCTCTTAATTTTGTCTGGCTTGCCGTTCCAAATAAAATAGAATATTACATTTACATTTACATTTAAGTCATTTGGCAGACGCTCTTATCCAGAGCGACTTACAAATTGGTGAATTCACCTTATGACATCCAGTGGAACAGCCACTTTACAATAGTGCATCTAAATCATTTAAGGGGGGGTGAGAAGGATTACTTTATCCTATCCTAGGTATTCCTTAAAGAGGTGGGGTTTCAGGTGTCTCCGGAAGGTGGTGATTGACTCCGCTGTCCTGGCGTCGTGGGGGAGTTTGTTCCACCATTGGGGGCTGAGCAGCGAACAGTTTTGACTATTCTTTGTTCATATAATTTAAAATGCAGGTCACTAGGTTTTGGCAAAACCATATGCAAATAGCTAAACTGTTATATGACTAAAGAGTTAATCAGGGTGAGTTTTCTACAATTAGACAGGTATTTTCCTTTCTATGGTAGCAAGATCGTATCTATTGTTGCTGCCGTTCTATAAAAATGGTCTGGAGTGAGATCATTTCTTTCCTCTGGGATTTGTATACCGAGTATGTCCACATCTCCGGCAGACCATTTAACTGGTAAACTACATGGTAATGTAAAATTTGCAATCCAATACGTAAAATTAGTGATCCAAATTTTATGGGCGGCAGGGTAGCTTAGTGGTTAGAGCGTTGGACTAGTGACCGGAAGGTTGCAAGTTTAAACCCCCGAGCTGACAAGGTACAAATCTGTCGTTCTGCCCCTGAACAGGCAGTTAGCCCACTGTTCCTAGGCTGTCATCAAAAATAAGAATTTGTTTTTAACTGACTTCCCTGGTTAAATAAAGGTAAAATAAAAAAAATATAGTACACTTATCATAATTTGGTTTTAATCCAGAGAGGATAGCAGAAGTATCTGGATCCTCCTATGAGGCCGTGGAGAGATTCTAACGGTGGTTTTAACTCTTGATACTACCCCTCCCGGGTCCGGGAGCGTCATCATCGTCATGCACCAACCAACGGTTGCTTAGTCATTGACTTTGCCGTTGGGTAACAGATTGTTATAACATATGATGTGCTTAGCTGATACTTAAAATACCGTCCAGGAGTTGAAATAGCTGGCATGCATCAACAACTCCTGGCAGAGAACCCAGAATGGAACCCAGAGGAATCCATAAGAGGAACCCATAATGGAACCCAAAAGAGGAACCCATAATGGAACCCAGAGGAACCTATAATGGAACCCATAAAAGGAAACCATAAGAGGAACCTATAATGGAACTCATAAGAGGAACCCAAAAGAGGAACCCATAATGGAACCCAAAAGAGGAACCCACAATGGAACACAGAGGAACCCATAATGGAACCCATAAGAGGAACCCATAATGGGAACCCTTAAGAAGAACCCATAACGGAACCCATAAGAGGAACCCATAATGGAAACCATAAGAGGAACCCATAATGGTAATTATAAGAGGAACCCATAATGGAACTCATAAGAGGAACCTAGAGAACCCATAATGGAACTCATAATGGAACAAATAAGAATAACCCATAAGAGTAACCCATAATGGAAACCATAACAGGAACCCATACGAGGAACCTATAATGGAACCCAAAAGAGGAACCCAGAATGGAACCCAGAGGAATCCATACGAGGAACCCGTAATGGAACCCAAAAGATGAACCCATAATGGAACCCATAATGGAACCCAGAGAAACCCATAATGGAACCCAGAGGAACCCATAATGTAACCCATAATGTAACCCATAATGGAACCCATAAGAGGAACCCATAATGGAACCCATAAGAGGAACCCATAATGTGGATGCTGCAGCAGACACAGTAATAACAAGGAGCTGGTACATACACTATTCATTTCTGATTTCATTTAGAGTATTTTCATTAAATAAAAACCCACACGCAGGCCAACAGTATTGACTTTATTAGTTGAACAGAGGTATAGGTATCGCATACAACTGATTCTAATACACTGGGGAGAGGAGTTGAACTGAACGCCTCACGTTTCCCAGACAGCTACTGTGGTGACTGGTTAAATACTACAGCACAGATGGTTAGGTGTGAAGATATATGTAGAAACAACTTCTCCAGTAGAACCCCCCCGATCACGGCGATGTCATGACGTTGGCTCGCATAAACTCATGCACAGAAACACGTAATCGGGGTCTAACGGTCATCGACTCCTTCGATATCAAGCTGTTTTTTGTTTTGTTTTTGTTTATTGAGGAAAATGAGAAGGTGTCAGTGTGACAGGTTGATGGGGTTGTAGTAATAACATGGTCAGCTACTCAGAACACCGGTTTAAATCTAGGTTTAGGTTTAGGTTTAAATCTAGGTTTAGGTTTAAATCTAGGTTTAGGTTTAAATCTAGGTTTAGGTTTAAATCTAGGTTTAGGTTTAAATCTAGGTTTTTGCCTTTTAAAAAATAAAGAAGATTGACAACTGAAAGGAGTCATTCTCAACTTCTCTTAACCTCGGTCAGGTCCGCCGAATCTGCTTCCCTAGCGCTCCCATAAGTCTCGCGAGTTTAGAGACTCTGTGACTACAGTACCCTGAAGACACCGTGAAGAGGAAGTTGTCGTCATTCCCCGAGTCGTGTGACAGGAAGTTGATTCATGCCGACTGTCTGTTTATTAGATATGAATGTACACACTGACTCGTATTGTTATGTTTATTTTTAGATGTAGATAAAGAAATATATTGTGAACTATTAAAATAAATTAAATTATATTATTTACATAGAGTACAAACAAGACCCTGTCACCAAAACATGTTCTGTTACAAGAGTTAGTTAGTCCAGATATGTCCCAGTTGGCATCCTATTCAATATAGTCCACTACGTCTGACCAGAACCCTACGAGTGCCCTTTTGAGACTTCTCTCACTGTGCTCCTCTGGCTACATGGAGAGAACAGTGAATAGGGTTGCAGATGTAGATATTACATCTATAGAAAATACATTGTTCTCTTTTTCCTTGTGAAATGTGATCTATGTTTAGTTATTTCGACATTTCTACCTGCAACAATCTGTGTCAACTGACAGAGAGTACCTCGGGGGTTGAGTCACGTTCAGAAAAGCATCAAATAAGGAAAACGTTCATTAGCTTTCTAATTAGCCAAGTTAGTTTGGTTCCTACTACATTTACAAACGTTTTGTGTCTACTGAACAGACCCCTGGTTTTCTCTTAGCCATAATAAACCGCTGTCTACTGGACCTGAAAGTGGAGTCCAGATGCAACTAGCATGTAGGTGAGTTATGGTCTGTAAATTGTTCATGTGTACTGAAGTATAGCTAGAAGCCAAACACTACAGAAAGACATCACTGTTCTGGAGAGAGTAGGGTGAGGAAGAAGAGGAAGAGTATGGAGTTGAGTATCGACCACCTTCTCTCGCTTTCTGTTCATCTCTTTCTTGTAGCTGCTTTGAGAGAGACCAGACAGTTCAGTTCATCAAGGAAGTGCTTGATCCATCCAGAAAAACTAACTGTAGCTAAATATACGTACACATTTTTCTCTATTTCTCTACTTTTCTGTTTCCAAAACAAGTTCTTCTGAAACGTTAACCACCATACGACATCATTTTTCTTCAAACCTCAGTGGAAAAATGAATAAATGTAAAGAGAAATATAAACGTGGAGTGTTGCGTTAAAAGGTGTCCCATAGCTGGCTGCTGGTACAGGTTGACCCAGACTGTATCTAGAGGAGACACAGTCCTTGCTACTACGTAGAACTCTGATCCTCACAAAGGGTTAACTAGCATGTCGACCCTCTTCAGATCTACAGCTCTCCAACGTGTGTTCTGTTCCATGAGAAGACGTTTGGAAAAGACCTTTGTGTCTTTTTCTTCTTCAACTCTTCTGCTTTTTCTTGACCATCGGCCACTGACCTGTCCCCAGTCTCTCTATCTCTCCCCTGTCCCCAGTCCCTCTATCTCTCCCCTGTCCCCAGTCTCTCTATCTCTCCCCTGTCCCCAGTCTCTCTATCTCTCCCCTGTCCCCAGTCTCTCTATCTCTCCCCTGTCCCCAGTCCCTCTATCTCTCCCCTGTCCCCAGTCTCTCTATCTCTCCCCTGTCCCCAGTCCCTCTATCTCTCCCCTGTCCCCAGTCTCTCTATCTCTCCCCTGTCCCCAGTCTCTATCTCTCCCCTGTTCCCAGTCTCTCTAGCTCTCCCCAGTCTCTCTATCTCTCCCCTGTCCCCAGTCTCTATCTCTCCCCTGTTCCCAGTCTCTCTAGCTCCCCCTGTCCCCAGTCTCTCTCTCTCTCCCCTGTCCCCAGTCTCTCTCTCTCCCCTGTCCCCAGTCTCTCTCTCTCTCTCCCCTGTCCCCAGTCTCTTTATCTCTCCCCTGTCCCCAGTCTCTATCTCTCCCCTGTCCCCAGTCTCTATCTCTCCCCTGTCCCCTGTCCCTCTATCTCTCCCCTGTTCCCAGTCTCTCTAGCTCTCCCCTGTCCCTCTATCTCTCCCCAGTCTCTCTATCTCTCCCTGTTCCCTGTCCCCAGTCTCTCTATCTCTCCCCTGTTCCCTGTCCCTCTTCACCCCCTCCCCTGTACTGTTCTAGAAGGGGAGATGGGGGGACCACTCCCTATCTCCTCTACTTTCCTCCCCTACCTCCTAAAGGAACAGTCCCAGCAGAGAGAGACAACTCCTGTCCTTCCTCCCTCCCTCCTCATCTCCTCTGCTCCTCCCCCACCTACTTCTAAAAGAAGAGGTAGGGCGGACAACAATCCTCTCCTACTCCTCTTCTTCCCCTCATCCAACCTTACTACTATTAAAAGGGGGAAGTTAGGAGAAGTATCACCCCTCTTCTCCCATCTCTCCCCTCTCCCCACCCCTAAAAGGGGCGTTAGGAGAACATATTGCCCCTCTCCCCACCTCTAAAAGGGGGAGTTAGGAGAACATATTGCCCCTCTCCCCACCTCTAAGGGGAATTTGGAGAACATATTGCCCCTCTCCCCACCTCTAAAGGGGGAGTTAGGAGAACATATTGCCCCTCTCCCCACCTCTAAAAAGGGGGGAATTTGGAGAACATATTGCCCCTCTCCCCCCACCTCTAAAGGGGGAGTTAGGAGAACATATTGCCCTCTCCCACCTCTAAAAGGGGGAATTAGGAGAACATATTGCCCCTCTCCCCACCTCTAAAAGGGGCGTTAGGAGAACCTATTGCCCTCTCCCCACCTCTAAAGGGGCGTTAGGAGAACATATTGCCCCGCTCCCCACCTCCTAAAAGGGGGAGTTAGGAGAACATATTGCCCCTCTCCCCCACCTCTAAAGGGGTAGTTAGGAGAACATATTGCCCTCTCCCCACCTCTAAAGGGGCGTTAGGGAGAACCTGTTGCCCTCTCCCCACCTCTAAAAGGGGCGTTAGGAGAACATATTGCCCCTCTCCCCACCTCTAAAGGGGGCGTTAGGAGAACCTATTGCCCTCTTCCACCTCTAAAAGGGGCGTTAGGAGAACATATTGCCCCCTCTCCCCACCTCTAAAAGGGGCGCTAGGAGAACCTATTGCCTTCTCCCCACCTCTAAAAGGGGGCGTTAGGAGAACATATTGCCCCCTCCCCACCTCTAAAGGGGGCATTAGGGAGAACATATTGCCCCTCTCCCCACCTCTAAAAGGGGAATTAGGAGAACATTGCCCCTCTCCCCACCTCTAAAGGAGAACGAACAGTCCCAGCTGAGCAAAGAGAGATATCCTCATCGTCCAACAACGGGGTGTGGCTGGTGGAGGGGTCAGGGTTAGGGACGGAGCCGAGGATAAAGGTCAGAAAGGGGGGCGAGGGTCAGGCTGGGGAGGCAGCTAGTCAGTTTTTCCATTGTTGTTTGTTGTTGTTGTTGTTGTTGTCAACGGCAACGGCCGTGAGCTCACATCCTGGTTGCATCTTCGTCTGAGAACCTGCCCCTCCTTATCAAGAGCGGTGGCCTGAGGTAAGAGGAGACACAGGAGAACCAATCAGAGATGCTGCTCATCAGAGATGCTGCTCATGCTGAAGACTACGGGTTAGTGGAGGAGCACATGTAGAGGAGAAAATGGGAGGGTAGAGCAGGGAGAAGAAGGAGGGGAGCAGAGGAGAGGGAGGAAGGAGGGAGGAGAGGAGAGGAGGGGAGGGGAGGGGAAGGGAGTAGAGCAGGAGAAGAGGAGGAGCAGGAGAGGGAGAGGAGAGGGAGGAGGGGAGGGGAGTAGAGCAGGAGAGAAGAGGAGGGGAGGGGAGTAGAGCGGGAGGGGAGGGGAGGGGAGTAAAGCAGGAGAGGAGGGAGGGAGGGGGAGGGGAGGGGAGGGGGAGCAGGAGAGGAGAGGAGAGGAGAGGAGGGGAGGGGAGGGGGGGGAGGGGAGTAGAGCAGGAGAGAAGAAGAGGGAGAGGAGAGGAGGGGGAGAGGAATAGAGCAGGAGAGGAGGGAGAGGAGAGGAGAGGGAGAGGAGAGAGGAGAGGGAGAGGGAGAGGAGAGGAGAGGGAGAGGGAGAGGAGAGGAGGAGAGGAGAGGAGGGAGTAGAGCAGGAGAGGAGAGGAGGGGGAGCAGGAGAGGAGAGGAGAGGAGGGAGTGGAGGAGCAGGAGAGGGAGGAGGGAGGGGAGGGGAGAGGAGCAGGGAGAAGAGGAGAGGGAGAGGAGGGGAGAGGGAGAGGAATAGAGCAGGGAGAGGAGAGGAGAGGAGGGGGAGGGGGAGGGGAGTAGAGCAGGAGAGGAGAGGAGGGAGGGGAGATGGAGAGGAGGGGAGGGGGGGGGGAGGGAGTAGAGCAGGAGAGAAGAGGAGGGGAGGGGGAGTAGAGCAGGAGGGGAGGGGAGTAAAGCAGGAGAGGAGAAGGGGGAGCAGGAGAGGAGAGGAGGGGAGGGGAGGGGAGGAGCAGGAGAGGAGGGAGGGGAGGGGAGTAAAGCAGGAGAGGAGAGGAGTAGAGCAGGAGAGGAGAGGAGGGGAGGGGGAGGGGAGTAGAGCAGGAGAGCAGGAGGGGGGAGGGGAGGGGAGGAGCAGGAGAGGAGGAGGGAGGGGGAGGGAGTAAAGCAGGAGAGGAGAGGAGGAGGAGTAGAGCAGGGAGAGGAGAGGAGGGGGAGGGGGGTAAAGCAGGAGAGGAGAGGAGGGGAGAGGAGAGGAGGGGAGGAGGGGAGGGGAGCAGGAGAGAAGAGGAGGGGAGGGGAGTAGAGCGGGAGGGGGAGGGGTAAAGCAGGAGAGGAGAGGAGAGGAGGGGGGGGGGAGGAGGGGAGGGGAGGGGGAGTAGAGCAGGAGAGAAGAAGACGAGGGGAGGGAGCAGGAGAGGAGAGGAGGAGGGGGTAGAGCAGGGAGAGAAGAGGAGGGGAGGGGGAGTAGGCGGGAGGGGGAGGGGAGTAAAGCAGGAGAGGAGAGAGGAGGGAGGGAGGGGAGGGGAGCAGGAGAGGAGAGGAGGGGGGGGGAGGGGAGGGGGAGCAGGAGAGAGGAGAGGAGGGGAGGGGAGTAGAGCAGGAGAGAAGAGAGGAGAGGAGAGGAGGGGAGAGGAGAGGAGAGGAATAGAGCAGGAGAGGAGGGGAGGGGGAGGGGAGGGGAGGGGAGTAGAGCAGGAGGGAGAGGAGAGGGAGGGGAGCAGGGAGAGGGAGAGGAGGGGGAGGGGAGGGGGAGTAGAGCAGGAGAGAAGAGGAGGGGAGGGAGTAGAGCAGGAGGGGAGGGGAGTAAAGCAGGAGAGGAGAGAGGAGGGGGAGCAGTAGGAGAGGAGGGGAGGGGAGTAGAGCAGGAGAGGAGAGGAAAGGAGGGGAGGGGAGTAAAGTAGGAGAGGAGAGGAGGGGGAGGGGAGAGGAGAGGGGGTGGAGGGAGAGGAGCAGGAGAGGAGGGGAGGGGAGGAGCAGGAGAGGAAGGAGGGGGGTAAAGCAGGAGAGGAGAGGAGAGGAGTAGAGCAGGAGAGGAGAGGAGGGGGGGGGGAGTAGAGCAGGAGAGCAGGAGGAGGGAGGGGAGTAGAGCAGGGTGGAGGGAGGGGAGTAAAGCAGGAGAGGAGAGGAGGGGAGAGGAGAGGAGGGGAGGAGGGGTGGGGAGCAGGAGAGAAGAGGAGGGAGGGGAGTAGAGCAGGAGGGGAGGGGAGTAAAGCAGGAGAGGAGAGGAGTAGAGCAGGAGAGGAGAGGAGGGGATCAGGAGAGGAGAGGATAGGAGGGGAGGGGGAGGAGTGGAGGGGTAGAGCAGGAGAGAAAGAGGAGGGGAGGGGTAAAGCAGGAGAGGAGAGGGGAGAGGAGAGGGAGAGGGAGGGAGAGGAGAGGAGAGGAGAGGAGGGAGCAGGAGAGGAGAGGAGGGGGAGGGAGGGGAGGAGGAGGGGAGTAGAGCAGGAGGGGGAGGAGTAAAGCAGGAGAGGAGAGGAGAGGAGGGGAGGGAGCAGGGAGAGGGAGAGGAGGGGAGGGGAGTAGAGCAGGAGAGAAAGAGGAGGCGGGGAGTAGAGCAGGAGGGGAGGGAGTAAAGTAGGAGAGGAGGGGGAGGGGGAGGGGAGAGGGGAGAGGAGCAGGAGAGGAGGGGGAGGGGAGGGGAGTAAATCAGGAGTAGGAGGAGAGGAGGGGAGGGGAGTAGAGCAGGAGAAGAGGAGGGGAGTAGAGCAGGAGGGGAGGGAGGGGGAGTAGAGCAGGAGAGAAGAGGAGGGGAGGGGGAGGGGAGTAGAGCAGGAGGGGAGGGGAGGAGAGGGGAGAGGAGGGGAGCAGGAGAGGAGAGGAGGAGAGGAGAGGAGAGGTGAGGAGGGGAGTAGAGCAGGAGAGGAGAGGAGGGGAGGGGAGGGAGTAGAGCAGGAGGGGAGGGGAGGGGAGCAGGATAGGAGAGGAGGGGAGGGAGTAGAGCAGGAGGGGGGGGGGGGGGCATGAGTGGAGCTGACAGAGCACACAGAAGCCAGCAGCCAATCAGCACACTGTATGTGGAGACACGGGAAACAGAGGCAGAGGCAGGAGGGTTGTCGTGGCAACAGGTTATACCTTATCCAGTACATAGCCGGGTGCTGGTGGAAGTCCAACGACCCAGAGCGCTGCATGGAGAAGCTGTGGTCCAACTGCACAACAGGACAAAGAAACCAGTCACTTTTAAAACCAGTAGGACTTACAGAGAAACCAGTAATGCCTTTAAAACCAGTAGGACTTACAGAGAAACCAGCAATCCCTTTAAAACCAGTAGGACTTACAGAGAAACCAGTAAACCCTTTAAAACCTGTAGGACTTACAGAGAAACCAGTAATGCCTTTAAAACCAGTAAGACTTACAGAAAAACCAGTAATCCCTTTAAAACCAGTAAGACTTACAGAGAAACCAGTAATGCCTTTAAAACCAGTAAGACTTACAGAGAAACCAGTAATGCCTTTAAAACCAGTAGGACTTACAGAGAAACCAGTAATGCCTTTAAAACCAGTAGGACTTACAGAGAAACCAGTAATGCCTTTAAAACAAATGTCTTTATAACATTTACATTTAAGTCATTTAGCAGACGCTCTTATCCAGAGCGACTTACAAATTGGTGAATTCACCTTCTGACATCCAGTGGAACAGCCACTTTACAATAGACAGCCACTTTACAATAAAAGTAACCAGTAAGACTTACAGCTCAGTACAGTCAGCCTTAGAGCCAAAGACAAAGCCAATACAGTCTAATGCCCAGTAAAAACCCGACTGGAAATAGCTTTGTATGTCTGCATTAGTCTGTTCAGGGCATACCGTGATGACTGACACTCCGGAGGTGGTGTCGTTAGTTATAGGGCTGGTGTTGAAGTGTTTCTTTATCTTCCCTGCTACTGACAGCTCCTGTTCATTCTCCGACACACCATCATCCTGCAGAGACAGTGAAGAGAGGAGAGGAGAAAAATCAATGGAAGGAGGAGGAGGAGGAAAAGGAGTGGGAGGAGGAGGAGGAGGAGGAGGAGGAGGAGGAGGAGGAGGAAAAGGAATGGGAGGAGGAGGAGGAGGAGGAGGAGAGAAGGAATGGGAGGAAGAGGAGGAGGAAAAGGAGAGAAGGAATGGGAGGAGGAGGAGGAGAGAAGGAATGTTAGGAGGAGGAGGAGGAGGAGGAGAGAAGGAATGGGAGGAAGAGTAGGAGGAAAAGGAGAGAAGGAATGGGAGGAGGAGGAGGAGAGAAGGAATGTTAGGAGGAGGAGGAGGAAGAGGAGAGAAGGAATGGGAGGAGGAGGAGGAAGAAGAGAGAAGGAATGGGAGGAAGAGGAGGAGAGAAGGAATGTTAGGAGGAGGAGGAAAAGGAGAGAAGGAATGGGGGAGGAGGAGGAGGAAGAGGAGAGAAGGAATGGGAGGAAGAGGAGGAGGAAGAGGAGAGAAGGAATGGGAGGAGGAGGAGGAAAAGGAGAGAAGGAATGGGGGGAGGAGGAGAGAAGGAATGGGGGGAGGAGGAGAGAAGGAATGGGAGGAGGAGGAGGAGGAGGAGGAGGAGGAAGAGGAGAGAAGGAATGGGAGGAGGAGGATGAGGAAAAGGAGAAAAGGAATGGGAGGAAGAGGAGGAAGAGGAGAGAAGGAATGGGAGGAGGAGGAGGAGGAAAAGGAGAGAAGGAATGGGAGGAGGAGGAGAAGAGGAGAGAAGGAATGTTAGGAGGAGGAGGAGGAAGAGGAGAGAAGGAATGGGAGGAGGAGGAGGAAGAAGAGAGAAGGAATGGGAGGAAGAGGAGGAGAGAAGGAATGTTAGGAGGAGGAGGAGGAAGAGGAGAGAAGGAATGGGAGGAGGAGGAGGAAGAAGAGAGAAGGAATGGGAGGAAGAGGAGGAGAGAAGGAATGTTAGGAGGAGGAGGAGGAAGAGGAGAGAAGGAATGGGAGGAGGAGGAGGAGGAAAAGGAGAGAAGGAATGGGAGGAGGAGGAGGAGGAGGAAGAGGAGAGAAGGAATGGGAGGAGGAGGAGGAAGAGGAGAGAAGGAATGGGAGGAAGAGGAGGAAGAGGAGAGTAGGAATGGGAGGAAGAGGAGGAAGAGGAGAGTAGGAATGGGAGGAAGAGGAGGAAGAGGAGAGAAGGAATGGGAGGAGGAGGAGGAGGAAGAGGAGAGACGGAATGGGAGGAGGAGGAGGAGGAAAAGGAAAGGATGAATGGGAGGAAGAGGAGGAAGAGGAGAGAAGGAATGGGAGGAGGAGGATGAGGAAAAGGAGAGTAGGAATGGGAGGAAGAGGAGGAGGAAAAGGAGAGAAGGAATGAGGAGGAGGAGGAGGAAGAGGAGAGACGGAATGGGAGGAGGAGGAGGAGGAAAAGGAAAGGATGAATGGGAGGAAGAGGAGGAAGAGGAGAGAAGGAATGGGAGGAGGAGGATGAGGAAAAGGAGAGTAGGAATGGGAGGAAGAGGAGGAGGAAAAGGAGAGAAGGAATGGGAGGAGGAGGAGGAGGAAGAGGAGAGAAGGAATGGGAGGAGGAGGAGGAAGAAGAGAGAAGGAATGGGAGGAGGAGGAGGAGAGAAGGAATGTTAGGAGGAGGAGGAGGAAGAGGAGAGAAGGAATGGGAGGAGGAGGAGGAAGAAGAGAGAAGGAATGGGAGGAGGAGGAGGAGAGAAGGAATGTAGGAGGAGGAGGGGAGGAAGAGGAGAGAAGGAATGGGAGGAGGAGGAGGAAGAAGAGAGAAGGAATGGGAGGAAGAGGAGGAGAGAAGGAATGTTAGGAGGAGGAGGAAAAGGAGAGAAGGAATGGGAGGAGGAGGAGGAGGAAGAGGAGAGAAGGAATGGGAGGAAGAGGAGGAAGAGGAGAAAAGGAATGGGAGGAAGAGGAGGAAGAGGAGAGAAGGAATGGGAGGAAGAGGAGGAAGAGGAGAGTAGGAATGGGAGGAAGAGGAGGAAGAGGAGAGTAGGAATGGGAGGAGGACGAGGAAAAGGAGAGTAGGAATGGGAGGAAGAGGAGGAGGAAAAGGAGAGAAGGAATGGGAGGAGGAGGAGGAAGAGGAGAGACGGAATGGGAGGAGGAGGAGGAGGAAAAGGAAAGGATGAATGGGAGGAAGAGGAGGAAGAGGAGAGAAGGAATGGGAGGAGGAGGATGAGGAAAAGGAGAGTAGGAATGGGAGGAAGAGGAGGAGGAAAAGGAGAGAAGGAATGGGAGGAGGAGGAGGAGGAGGAGAGAAGAAATGGGAGGAAGAGGAGGAGGAAAAGGAGAAAAGGAATGGGAGGAGGAGGAGGAAGAGGAGAGAAGGAATGGGAGGAAGAGGAGGAAGAGGAGAGTAGGAATGGGAGGAAGAGGAGGAAGAGGAGAGAAGGAATGGGAGGAGGAGGAGGAAAAGGAGAAAAGGAATGGGAGGAAGAGGAGGAAGAGGAGAGAAGGAATGGGAGGAAGAGGAGGAAGAGGAGAGTAGGAATGGGAGGAAGAGGAGGAAAAGGAGAAAAGGAATGGGAGGAGGAGGAGGAAGAGGAGAGACGGAATGGGAGGAAGAGGAGGAAGAGGAGAGAAGGAATGGGAGGAAGAGGAGGAAGAGGAGAGACGGAATGGGAGGAAGAGGAGGAAGAGGAGAGAAGGAATGGGAGGAAGAGGAGGAAGAGGAGAGACGGAATGGGAGGAAGAGGAGGAAAAGGAGAGTAGGAATGGGAGGAAGAGGAGGAAGAGGAGAGAAGGAATGGGAGGAAGAGGAGGAAGAGGAGAGACGGAATGGGAGGAAGAGGAGGAAGAGGAGAGAAGGAATGGGAGGAAGAGGAGGAAGAGGAGAGACGGAATGGGAGGAAGAGGAGGAAAAGGAGAGTAGGAATGGGAGGAAGAGGAGGAAAAGGAGAGTAGGAATGGGAGGAAGAGGAGGAAGAGGAGAGAAGGAATGGGAGGAAGAGGAGGAAAAGGAGAGACGGAATGGGAGGAAGAGGAGGAAGAGGAGAGACGGAATGGGAGGAAGAGGAGGAAGAGGAGAGACGGAATGGGAGGAAGAGGAGGAAGATGAGAGAAGGAATGGGAGGAAGAGGAGGAAGAGGAGAGACGGAATGGGAGGAAGAGGAGGAAAAGGAGAGTAGGAATGGGAGGAAGAGGAGGAAAATGAGAGTAGGAATGGGAGGAAGAGGAGGAAGAGGAGAGAAGGAATGGGAGGAAGAGGAGGAAAAGGAGAGACGGAATGTGAGGAAGAGGAGGAAGAGGAGAGAAGGAATGGGAGGAAGAGGAGGAAGAGGAGAGACGGAATGGGAGGAAGAGGAGGAAGAGGAGAGAAGGAATGGGAGGAAGAGGAGGAAGAGGAGAGACGGAATGGGAGGAAGAGCAGGAAGAGGAGAGAAGGAATGGGAGGAAGAGGAGGAAGAGGAGAGACGGAATGGGAGGAAGAGGAGGAAAAGGAGAGTAGGAATGGGAGGAAGAGGAGGAAAAGGAGAGTAGGAATGGGAGGAGGACGAGGAAAAGGAGAGTAGGAATGGGAGGAACAGGAGGAGGAAAAGGAGAGAAGGAATGGGAGGAGGAGGAGGAGGAAGAGGAGAGACGGAATGGGAGGAGGAGGAGGAGGAAAAGGAAAGGATGAATGGGAGGAAGAGGAGGAAGAGGAGAGAAGGAATGGGAGGAGGAGGATGAGGAAAAGGAGAGTAGGAATGGGAGGAAGAGGAGGAGGAAAAGGAGAGAAGGAATGGGAGGAAGAGGAGGAAGAGGAGAGTAGGAATGGGAGGAAGAGGAGGAAGAGGAGAGAAGGAATGGGAGGAGGAGGAGGAAAAGGAGAAAAGGAATGGGAGGAAGAGGAGGAAGAGGAGAGAAGGAATGGGAGGAAGAGGAGGAAGAGTAGAGTAGGAATGGGAGGAAGAGGAGGAAAAGGAGAAAAGGAATGGGAGGAGGAGGAGGAAGAGGAGAGACGGAATGGGAGGAAGAGGAGGAAGAGGAGAGAAGGAATGGGAGGAAGAGGAGGAAGAGGAGAGTAGGAATGGGAGGAAGAGGAGGAAGAGGAGAGAAGGAATGGGAGGAAGAGGAGGAAAAGGAGAGACGGAATGGGAGGAAGAGGAGGAAAGAGGAGAGACGGAATGGGAGGAAGAGGAGGAAGAGGAGAGACGGAATGGGAGGAAGAGGAGGAAGAGGAGAGAAGGAATGGGAGGAAGAGGAGGAAGAGGAGAGACGGAATGGGAGGAAGAGGAGGAAAAGGAGAGTAGGAATTTGAGGAAGAGGAGGAAAAGGAGAGTAGGAATGGGAGGAAGAGGAGGAAGAGGAGAGAAGGAATGGGAGGAAGAGGAGGAAAAGGAGAGACGGAATGGGAGGAAGAGGAGGAAGAGGAGAGAAGGAATGGGAGGAAGAGGAGGAAGAGGAGAGACGGAATGGGAGGAAGAGGAGGAAGAGGAGAGAAGGAATGGGAGGAAGAGGAGGAAGAGGAGAGACGGAATGGGAGGAAGAGGAGGAAGAGGAGAGAAGGAATGGGAGGAAGAGGAGGAAGAGGAGAGACGGAATGGGAGGAAGAGGAGGAAAAGGAGAGTAGGAATGGGAGGAAGAGGAGGAAAAGGAGAGTAGGAATGGGAAGAAGAGGAGGAAGAGGAGAGAAGGAATGGGAGGAAGAGGAGGAAAAGGAGAGACGGAATGGGAGGAAGAGGAGGAAGAGGAGAGAAGGAATGGGAGGAAGAGGAGGAAGAGGAGAGACGGAATGGGAGGAAGAGGAGGAAAAGGAGAGAAGGAATGGGAGGAAGAGGAGGAAGAGGAGAGAAGGAATGGGAGGAGGAGGAGGAGGAAAAGGAAAGGATGAATGGGAGGAAGAGGAGGAAGAGGAGAGAAGGAATGGGAGGAGGAGGATGAGGAAAAGGAGAGTAGGAATGGGAGGAAGAGGAGGAGGAAAAGGAGAGAAGGAATGGGAGGAGGAGGAGGAGGAGGAAGAGGAGAGAAGGAATGGGAGGAGGAGGAGGAAGAAGAGAGAAGGAATGGGAGGAAGAGGAGGAGAGAAGGAATGTTAGGAGGAGGAGGAGGAAGAGGAGAGAAGGAATGGGAGGAGGAGGAGGAAGAAGAGAGAAGGAATGGGAGGAAGAGGAGGAGAGAAGGAATGTTAGGAGGAGGAGGAAAAGGAGAGAAGGAATGGGAGGAGGAGGAGGAGGAAGAGGAGAGAAGGAATGGGAGGAAGAGGAGGAGGAAGAGGAGAGAAGGAATGGGAGGAGGAGGAGGAAGAGGAGAGAAGGAATGGGAGGAAGAGGAGGAATAGGAGAAAAGGAATGGGAGGAAGAGGAGGAAGAGGAGAGAAGGAATGGGAGGAGGAGGAGGAAAAGGAGAAAAGGAATGGGAGGAAGAGGAGGAAGAGGAGAGTAGGAATGGGAGGAAGAGGAGAGACGGAATGGGAGGAAGAGGAGGAAGAGGAGAGAAGGAATGGGAGGAGGAGGAGGAAAAGGAGAAAAGGAATGGGAGGAAGAGGAGGAAGAGGAGAGAAGGAATGGGAGGAAGAAGAGGAAAAGGAGAGACGGAATGGGAGGAAGAGGAGGAAGAGGAGAGAAGGAATGGGAGGAAGAGGAGGAAGAGGAGAGACGGAATGGGAGGAAGAGGAGGAAAAGGAGAGTAGGAATGGGAGGAAGAGGAGGAAAAGGAGAGTAGGAATGGGAGGAAGAGGAGGAGGAAGAGGAGAGAAGGAATGGGAGGAGGAGGAGGAAAAGGAGAGTAGGAATGGGAGGAAGAGGAGGAGGAAAAGGAGAGAAGGAATGGGAGGAGGAGGAGGAGGAAGAGGAGAGACGGAATGGGAGGTGGAGGAGGAGGAAGAGGAGATAAGGAATGGGAGGAGGAGGATGAGGAAAAGGAGAGAAGGAATGGGAGGAAGAGGAAGAGGAGAGAAGGAATGGGAGGAAGAGGAAGAGGAAAAGGAGAGAAGGAATGGGAGGAGGAGGAGGAGGAGAAGGAATGGGAGGAGGAGGAGGAGGAAGAGGAGAGAAGGAATGCGAGGAGGAGGACGAGGAAGAGGAGAGAAGGAATGGGAGGTGGAGGAGGAGGAAGAGGAGAGAAGGAATGCGAGGAGGAGGAGGAAAAGGAGAGAAGGAATGGGAGGAAGAGGAAGAGGAAGAGGAGAGAAGGAATGGGAGGAAGAGGAAGAGGAAAAGGAGAGAAGGAATGGGAGGAGGAGGAGGAGGAGGAGAAGGAATGGGAGGAGGAGGAGGAGGAAGAGGAGAGAAGGAATGCGAGGAGGAGGAGGAAAAGGAGAGAAGGAATGGGAGGAAGAGGAAGAGGAAGAGGAGAGAAGGAATGGGAGGAAGAGGAAGAGGAAAAGGAGAGAAGGAATGGGAGGAGGAGGAGGAGGAGGAGAAGGAATGGGAGGAGGAGAGGAGGAAGAAGAGAATTCACTTCAAGCTGCATCCTATTTTCAAATAAAAACACCATTGACAGAAATATATGATGTAGAAGACAGTATATATGAGAGTCAGTACAGGTCTACTGTTCTGTAGATGTAGAAGACAGTATATATGAGAGTCAGTACAGGTCTACTGTTCTGTAGATGTAGAAGACAGTATATATGAGAGTCAGTACAGGTCTACTGTTCTGTAGATGTAGAAGACAGTATATATGAGAGTCAGTGCAGGTCTACTGTTCTGTAGATGTAGAAGACAGTATATGAGAGTCAGTGCAGGTCTACAGTTCTGTAGATGTAGAAGACAGTATATATGAGAGTCAGTACAGGTCTACTGTTCTGTAGATGTAGAAGACAGTATATATGAGAGTCAGTGCAGGTCTACTGTTCTGTAGATGTAGAAGACAGTATATATGAGAGTCAGTGCAGGTCTACAGTTCTGTAGATGTAGAAGACAGTATATATGAGAGTCAGTGCAGGTCTACTGTTCTGTAGATGTAGAAGACAGTATATATGAGAGTCAGTGCAGGTCTACAGTTCTGTAGATGTAGGAGACAGTATATATGAGAGTCAGTGCAGGTCTACTGTTCTGTAGATGTAGAAGACAGTATATATGAGAGTCAGTGCAGGTCTACTGTTCTGTAGATGTAGAAGACAGTATATATGAGAGTCAGTGCAGGTCTACAGTTCTGTAGATGTAGAAGACAGTATATATGAGAGTCAGTGCAGGTCTACTGTTCTGTAGATGTAGAAGACAGTATATATGAGAGTCAGTGCAGGTCTACAGTTCTGTAGATGTAGAAGACAGTATATATGAGAGTCAGTGCAGGTCTACTGTTCTGTAGATGTAGAAGACAGTATATATGAGAGTCAGTGCAGGTCTACAGTTCTGTAGATGTAGAAGACAGTATATATTATAGTCAGTGCAGGTCTACAGTTCTGTAGATGTAGAAGACAGTATATATGAGAGTCAGTGCAGGTCTACTGTTCTGTAGATGTAGAAGACAGTATATATGAGAGTCAGTGCAGGTCTACAGTTCTGTAGATGTAGAAGACAGTATATATGAGAGTCAGTGCAGGTCTACTGTTCTGTAGATGTAGAAGACAGTATATATGAGAGTCAGTGCAGGTCTACAGTTCTGTAGATGTAGAAGACAGTATATATGAGAGTCAGTGCAGGTCTACAGTTCTGTAGATGTAGAAGACAGTATATATGAGAGTCAGTGCAGGTCTACTGTTCTGTAGATGTAGAAGACAGTATATATGAGAGTCAGTGCAGGTCTACAGTTCTGTAGATGTAGAAGACAGTATATATGAGAGTCAGTGCAGGTCTACTGTTCTGTAGATGTAGAAGACAGTATATATGAGAGTCAGTGCAGGTCTACTGTTCTGTAGATGTAGAAGACAGTATATATGAGAGTCAGTGCAGGTCTACAGTTCTGTAGATGTAGGAGAGAGAATGATGAGAGAAGACACTGAGAACAAAGAGGAAAGTTAGCCTTTGATGTTCTATGTTATTTACTATGGCAAAACCTAAAGTGTTCACCTCTTGGGGAGGAGAAACTACTCACATTGATCCAGGGTTATAGGAGGAGAGGAGAGGAGAACTACTGACATTGACCCAGGGTGATAGGAGGAGAGGAGAACTACTGACATTGATCCAGGGTGATAGGAGGAGAGGAGAACTACTGACATTGACCCAGGGTGATAGGAGGAGAGGAGAACTACTGACATTGACCCAGGGTGATAGGAGGAGAGGAGAACTACTGACATTGACCCAGGGTGATAGGAGGGAGAGGAGAACTACTGACATTGACCCAGGGTGATAGGAGGGAGGAGAACTACTGACATTGACCCAGGGTGATAGGAGGAGAGGAGAACTACTGACATTGATCCAGGGTGATAGGAGGAGAGGAGAACTACTCACATTGACCCAGGGTGATAGGAGGAGAGGAGA
>NW_027011168.1:0-2500 GCF_036934945.1 Oncorhynchus masou masou | reverse complement strand
CAAGCCATCTATACAACCCGTCAGTAGTTTCTGATCATATTCGGCCATCTATACAACCCATCTGTAGTTTCTGATCATATTCAAGCCATCTATACAACCCGTCTGTAGTTTCTGATCATATTCAAGCCATCTATACAACCCGTCAGTAGTTTCTGATCATATTCGGCCATCTATACAACCCATCTGTAGTTTCTGATCATATTCAAGCCATCTATACAACCCTGTCAGTAGTTTCTGATCATATTCAAGCCATCTATACAACCCGTCAGTAGTTTCTGATCATATTCAAGCCATCTATACAACCCGTCATTAGTTTCTGATCATATTCAAGCCATCTATACAACCCGTCAGTAGTTTCTGATCGTATTCAAGCCATCTATACAACCCATCTATAGTTTCTGATCGTTTTCAGCCATCTATACAACCCTGTCAGTAGTTTCTGATCATATTCGGCCATCTATACAACCCATCTGTAGTTTCTGATCATATTCAAGCCATCTATACAACCCGTCTGTAGTTTCTGATCATATTCAAGCCATCTATACAACCCGTCAGTAGTTTCTGATCATATTCAAGCCATCTATACAACCCTGTCAGTAGTTTCTGATCATATTCAAGCCATCTATACAACCCTGTCAGTAGTTTCTGATCATATTCAAGCCATCTATACAACCCGTCAGTAGTTTCTGATCATATTCAAGCCATCTATACAACCCTGTCAGTAGTTTCTGATCATATTCAAGCCATCTATACAACCCGTCAGTAGTTTCTGATCATATTCAAGCCATCTATACAACCCGTCTGTAGTTTCTGATCATATTCAAGCCATCTATACAACCCTGTCAGTAGTTTCTGATCATATTCAAGCCATCTATACAACCCGTCAGTAGTTTCTGATCATATTCAAGCCATCTATACAACCCTGTCAGTAGTTTCTGATCATATTCAAGCCATCTATACAACCCGTCATTAGTTTCTGATCATATTCAAGCCATCTATACAACCCTGTCAGTAGTTTCTGATCATATTCGGCCATCTATACAACCCATCTGTAGTTTCTGATCATATTCAAGCCATCTATACAACCCGTCTGTAGTTTCTGATCATATTCAAGCCATCTATACAACCCTGTCAGTAGTTTCTGATCATATTCAAGCCATCTATACAACCCGCCAGTAGTTTCTGATCATATTGGGCCATCTATACAACCCGTCAGTAGTTTCTGATCATATTCAAGCCATCTATACAACCCGTCAGTAGTTTCTGATCATATTCAAGCCATCTATACAACCCTGTCAGTAGTTTCTGATCATATTCAAGCCATCTATACAACCCGTCAGTAGTTTCTGATCATATTCAAGCCATCTATACAACCCGTCATTAGTTTCTGATCATATTCAAGCCATCTATACAACCCGTCAGTAGTTTCTGATCGTATTCAAGCCATCTATACAACCCATCTATAGTTTCTGATCGTTTTCAGCCATCTATACAACCCTGTCAGTAGTTTCTGATCATATTCGCCATCTATACAAACCCATCTGTGTTTCTGATCATATTCAAGCCATCTATACAACCCGCCTGTAGTTTCTGATCATATTCAAGCCATCTATACAACCCGTCAGTAGTTTCTGATCATATTCAAGCCATCTATACAACCCTGTCAGTAGTTTCTGATCATATTCAAGCCATCTATACAACTGATCCTGCCTACTCCATACAACCCGCCAGTAGTTTCTGATCATATTAAGCCCATCTATACAACCCTGTCAGTAGTTTCTGATCATATTCAAGCCATCTATACAACCCGTCAGTAGTTTCTGATCATTTCAGCCATCTATACAACCCTGTCAGTAGTTTCTGATCATATTCAAGCCATCTATACAACCCATCTGTAGTTTCTGATCATATTCAAGCCATCTATACAACCCTGTCAGTAGTTTCTGATCATATTCAAGCCATCTATACAACCCTGTCAGTAGTTTCTGATCATATTCAAGCCATCTATACAACAGTAGTTTCTGATCTGCCATCTATCAGTAGTTTCTGATCATATTCAAGCCATCTATACAACCCTGTCAGTAGTTTCTGATCATATTCAAGCCATCTATACAACCATATTCAAGCCATCTATACAACCCGCCTGTAGTTTCTGATCATATTCAAGCCATCTATACAACCCTGTCAGTAGTTTCTGATCATATTATATCCATCTGTAGTTTCTGATCATATTCAAGCCATCTATACAACCCGTCAGTAGTTTCTGATCATATTCAAGCCATCTATACAACCCGCCAGTAGTTTCTGATCATATTCAAGCCATCTATACAACCCTGTCAGTAGTTTCTGATCATATTCAAGCCATCTATACAACCCGGCCAGTAGTTTTGGATCATATTCAAGCTTTCATCTATACAACCCGCTTGTAGTTTCTGATCATATTCAAGCCATCTATACAACCCTGTCAGTAGTTTCTGATCATATTCAAGGACAGGGAATT
>NW_027011167.1:0-25758 GCF_036934945.1 Oncorhynchus masou masou | reverse complement strand
AGTTGAATAACACCAGCCCTAAGAGTTGAATAACACCAGCCCTAAGAGTTGAATAACACCAGCCCTAAGAGTTGAATAACACCAGCCCTAAGAGTTGAATAACACCAGCCCTAAGAGTTGAATAACACCAGCCCTAAGAGTTGAATAACACCAGCCCTAAGAGTTGAATAACACCAGCCCTAAGAGTTGAATAACACCAGCCCTAAGAGTTGAATAACACCAGCCCTAAGAGTTGAGTTGAATAACACCAGCCCTAAGAGTTGAATAACACCAGCCCTAAGAGTTGAAGTGTCAGTAATGAACAGTCATAATTTCTTATCTTTAGGAACAACAGAAAAAAACGTTGTACTGGCTATGACTGAGATATGTGTTTGTCCCACCTAGATATCAGGAGATGAATGTACTGACTATGACTGTGATATGTGGTTGTCCCACCTAGCTATCTGAAGATGAATGTACTGACTATGACTGGTCCACCTAGCTATCTGGAGATGAATGTACTGACTATGACTGGTCCACCTAGCTATCTGGAGATGAATGTACTGACTATGACTGGTCGACCTAGCTATCTGAAGATGAATGTACTGACTATGACTGGTCCACCTAGATATCAGGAGATGAATGTACTGACTATGACTGTGATATGTGGTTGTCCCACCTAGCTATCTGGAGATGAATGTACTGACTATGACTGGTCCACCTAGCTATCTGGAGATGAATGTACTGACTATGGCTGGTCCACCTAGCTATCTGGAGATGAATGTACTGACTATGACTGGTCGACCTAGCTATCTGAAGATGAATGTACTGACTATGACTGGTCCACCTAGATATCAGGAGATGAATGTACTGACTATGACTGTGATATGTGGTTGTCCCACCTAGCTATCTGGAGATGAATGTACTGACTATGACTGGTCCACCTAGCTATCTGGAGATGAATGTCCTGACTATGACTGGTCCACCTAGCTATCTGGAGATGAATGTACTGACTATGACTGGTCCACCTAGCTATCTGGAGATGAATGTACTGACTATGGCTGGTCCACCTAGCTATCTGGAGATGAATGTCCTGACTATGACTGGTCCACCTAGCTATCTGGAGATGAATGTACTAACTATGACTGGTCCACCTAGCTATCTGAAGATGAATCTACTGACTCTGACTGGTCCACCTAGATATCAGGAGATGAATGCACTGACTATGACTGTGATATGTGGTTGACCCACCTAGCTATCTGAAGATGAATGTCCTGACTATGACTGGTCCACCTAGCTATCTGGAGATGAATGTACTAACTATGACTGGTCCACCTAGCTATCTGGAGATGAATCTACTGACTCTGACTGTGATATGTGGTTGTCCCACCTAGCTATCTGAAGATGAATGTACTGAGTATGACTGGTCCACCTAGCTATCTGAAGATGAATGTACTGACGATGACTGGTCCACCTAGCTATCTGGAGATGAATGTACTGACTATGGCTGGTCCACCTAGCTATCTGGAGATGAATGTACTGACTATGACTGGTCCACCTAGCTATCTGGAGATGAATGCACTGACTATGACTGGTCCACCTAGCTATCTGAAGATGAATGTACTGACTATGACTGGTCCACCTAGCTATCTGGAGATGAATGTACTGACTATGACTGGTCCACCTAGCTATCTGGAGATGAATGTCCTGACTATGACTGGTCCACCTAGCTATCTGGAGATGAATGTACTGACTATGACTGTGATATGTGGTTGTCCCACCTAGCTATCTGGAGATGAATGTACTGACTATGACTGGTCCACCTAGCTATCTGGAGATGAATGTCCTGATTATGACTGGTCCACCTAGCTATCTGGAGATGAATGTCCTGACTATGACTGGTCCACCTAGCTATCTGGAGATGAATGTACTGACTATGACTGGTCGACCTAGCTATCTGAAGATGAATGTACTGACTATGACTGGTCCACCTAGATATCAGGAGATGAATGTACTGACTATGACTGTGATATGTGGTTGTCCCACCTAGCTATCTGGAGATGAATGTACTGACTATGACTGGTCCACCTAGCTATCTGGAGATGAATGTACTGACTATGGCTGGTCCACCTAGCTATCTGGAGATGAATGTACTGACTATGACTGGTCGACCTAGCTATCTGAAGATGAATGTACTGACTATGACTGGTCCACCTAGATATCAGGAGATGAATGTACTGACTATGACTGTGATATGTGGTTGTCCCACCTAGCTATCTGGAGATGAATGTACTGACTATGACTGGTCCACCTAGCTATCTGGAGATGAATGTCCTGACTATGACTGGTCCACCTAGCTATCTGGAGATGAATGTACTGACTATGACTGGTCCACCTAGCTATCTGGAGATGAATGTACTGACTATGGCTGGTCCACCTAGCTATCTGGAGATGAATGTCCTGACTATGACTGGTCCACCTAGCTATCTGGAGATGAATGTACTAACTATGACTGGTCCACCTAGCTATCTGAAGATGAATCTACTGACTCTGACTGGTCCACCTAGATATCAGGAGATGAATGCACTGACTATGACTGTGATATGTGGTTGACCCACCTAGCTATCTGAAGATGAATGTCCTGACTATGACTGGTCCACCTAGCTATCTGGAGATGAATGTACTAACTATGACTGGTCCACCTAGCTATCTGGAGATGAATCTACTGACTCTGACTGTGATATGTGGTTGTCCCACCTAGCTATCTGAAGATGAATGTACTGAGTATGACTGGTCCACCTAGCTATCTGAAGATGAATGTACTGACGATGACTGGTCCACCTAGCTATCTGGAGATGAATGTACTGACTATGGCTGGTCCACCTAGCTATCTGGAGATGAATGTACTGACTATGACTGGTCCACCTAGCTATCTGGAGATGAATGCACTGACTATGACTGGTCCACCTAGCTATCTGAAGATGAATGTACTGACTATGACTGGTCCACCTAGCTATCTGGAGATGAATGTACTGACTATGACTGGTCCACCTAGCTATCTGGAGATGAATGTCCTGACTATGACTGGTCCACCTAGCTATCTGGAGATGAATGTACTGACTATGACTGTGATATGTGGTTGTCCCACCTAGCTATCTGGAGATGAATGTACTGACTATGACTGGTCCACCTAGCTATCTGGAGATGAATGTCCTGACTATGACTGGTCCACCTAGCTATCTGCAGATGAATGTACTGACTATGACTGGTCCACCTAGCTATCTGGAGATGAATGTCCTGATTATGACTGGTCCACCTAGCTATCTGGAGATGAATGTCCTGACTATGACTGGTCCACCTAGCTATCTGAAGATGAATGTCCTGACTATGACTGGTCCACCTAGCTATCTGAAGATGAATGTCCTGATTATGACTGGTCCACCTAGCTATCTGGAGATGAATGTCCTGACTATGACTGGTCCACCTAGCTATCTGAAGATGAATGTACTGACTATGACTGGTCCACCTAGCTATCTGGAGATGAATGTACTGACTGGAAGTAGCTCTGGATAAGAACGTCTGCTAAATTACAAAAATTACTAAAAGGGCAAATTTACAAGCTGAGTTCAGTAATGTTAACCAAATGTTACATGGTCAAAAATACATAATATAATATGTTGGTATTGAGATGTATAGTCATTACGGCATCCTCACTACCGTATCATCATTACAGTGTCCTCATTACGGCATCCTCATTACAGGATACAGCCAGCTGGTTTCTTCACGCGTCGCTCCGACAGAAACAAGCATCTTTCTGTTGAGAAGAGGGGCGGGGGGATATGCCTTATGATTAACGAGACGTGGTGTGATCATAACAACATACAGGAACTCAAGTCCTTCTGTTCACCTGACTTAGAATTCCTCACAATCAAATGTCAACCGCATTATCATTATCTAGGGAATTCTCTTCGATTATAATCACAGCCGCATATATTCCCCCCCAAGCAGATACATCGATGGCCCTGACTAACTTTATTAGTCAGGAAACCACACATCCTGAGGCTGCATTCATTGTAGCTGGGGATTTTAACAACGCTAATCTGAAAACAAGACTCCCTAAATTCTATCAGCATATTGATTGTGCTACCAGGGCTGGTAAATCCCTGGATCATTGTTATTCTAACTTCCGCGATGCATATAAGGCCCCCCCCCCTGCCCTCCTTTTGGAAAAGCTGACCACGACTCCATTTTGTTTCTCCCAGCCTATAGACTAAGACTAAAACAGGAAGCTCCTGCGCTTAGGTCTGTTCAACGTTGGTCTGACCAATCTGATTCCACGCTTCAAGACTGCTTCGATCGCGTGGATCCCGTAGATTGGGATATGTTCCGCAGTGCGTCAAACAACAACATTGACGAATACGCTGATTCGGTGAGCGAGTTTATTAGAAAGTGCATCGGCGATGTCGTATCCACAGCAACTATTAAAACATTCCCAAACCAGAAACCATGGATTGCATTCGCGCGAAACTGAAAGCGCAAACCAATGCTTTTAATCATGGCAAGGCATGACCCGAAAACATGACCGAATACAAACAGTGTAGCTATTCCCTCCGCAAGGCAATCACACAAGCTAAGCGTCAGTATAGAGACAAAGTAGAGTCGCAATTCAACGGCTCAGACACAATATGTATGTGGCAGGGTCTACAGACAATCACGGACTATAATAAGAAATCCAGCCCCGTCGCGGACCAGGATGTCTTGCTCGTAGACAGACAAAACTTCTTTGCTCGCATTGAGGACAATACAGTGCCACTGACACGGCCCGCTACCAAAACCTGCGGACTCTCCTTCACTGCAGCCGAGGTGAGTAAAACATTTAAACATGTTAACCCTCGCAAGGCTGCAGGCCCAGACGGCATCCCCAGCCACGTCTTCAGAGCATGCGCAGACCAGATGGCTGGTGTGTTTACGGACATATTCAATCTACCCTTATCCCAGTCTGCTGTTCCCACATGTTTCAAGAGTGCCACCATTGTTCCTGTTCCCACGAAAGTTAAGGTAACTGAGCTAAACGACTACCACCCCGTAGCACTCACTTCCGTCATCATGAAGTGCTTTGAGAGACTAGTCAAGGACCATATCACCTCCACCCTACCTGACACCCTAGACCCACTCCAATTTGCTTACCGCCTCAATAGGTCCACAGACGACGCAATCTCAACCACACTGCACACTGCCCTAACCCATCTGGACAAGAGGAATATCTACGTTAGAATGCTGTTCATCGACTACAGCTCAGCATTTAACACCATAGTACCCTCCAAACTCATGTTAAAGCTCGAAGCCCTGGGTGTCGACCTCGCCTTGTGCAACCAACTTCCTGACGGGCCGCCCCCAGGTGGTGAGGGTAGGTAACAACATCTCCACCCCGCTGATCCCTCAACACTGGGGCCCCACGAGGGTGTGTTCTGAGCCCTCTCCTGTACTCCCTGTTCACACACGACTGCGTGGCCATGCACGCCTCCAACTCAATCATCAAGTTTGCGGATGACACTACAGTAGTAGGCTTGATTACCAACAATGACGAGACAGCGAGGGCCCTCGGAGTGTGGTGTCAGGAAAATAACCTCACACTCAATGTCAACAAAACAAAGGAGATGATCGTGGACTTCAGGAAACAGCAGAGGGAGCACCCCCCTATCCACATCGATGGAACAGTAGTGGAGAGGGTAGTAAGTTTTAAGTTCCTCGGCATACACATCACGAACAAACTGAATTGGTCCACCCACGCCTCTTCAACCTCAGGAGGCGGAGGAAATTTGTCTGGTCACCAAAAACACTCACAAATTTTTACAGATGCATAATCGAGAGCATCCTGTCGGGCTGTATCATCGCCTGGTACGGCAACTGCTCCTCCCACAACCGTAAGGCTCTCCAGAGGGTAGTGAGGTCTGCACAACGCATCACCGGGTGCAAACTACCTGCCCTCCAGGACACCTACAGCACCTGATGTCACAGGAACGCCATAAAGATCATCAAGGACAACAACCACCCGAGCCACTGCCTGTTCACCCCGCTATCATCCAGAAGGCGAGGTCAGTACCGGTGCATCAAAGCAGGGACCGAGAGACTTTTATTTTATTCCCCCGGGTGGCGCTCGTTCGGGTGGCGCTCGGCGGTCGTCGTACTAGCTACCACTGATTATTTCTTCCCCCTCCTTATATGTTTATTGAGTGCACCTGTTTTGAGTTAGGTAATATGGTAGTGAGGCTTTATTAGTCAGCCGGCCCGCCTGGTTCCTTGTGCGGGATTAATTATTGTGACCTTCTGTTTGGTGTACTTGTGTGCGCGTCTATGGGTTTCGTGGTTTTTCCTGCTGGACAGTTTAAGTCCCCCTGTTTGGGGCATTTGTTTGTTCATTACGCCCTGTGTTTTCGTGGGGTTGGCTTATGTTCGCCGTTTCTTTGTGCATTAAAATAGCACTCCCCTGAACTCTCTGCTTCCTGCGCCTGACTTCTCACCCACTACACTCAGATCGTTACAGAATCCCGCACCCTGAGGAATGGAGTTAGCAGGAGCAACAGCTACTCCCCTCCCATCGATGGAGGAGAGGGTTCTACATCATACCACCGTTCTCCATCGGATCGGAACGGCTATGGATCAGGTGATGGAGAGAATGGACCGATGGGAGAGAAGTGGTCTCCTCTCTCCACCTTCGGCTCCCCCCCCTCAGAACTCCCCATCTCCCAACTCCAGCACCCTCCGTCTCACAGTCCCGAGGGTTTATGATGGAGCGGCGGCGGGGTGCCAGAGGTTCTTATTCCAGCTGGAACTGTACCTGGCCACCGTCAGACCCACTCCCTCGGGAGCGGAGAGGGTGAGTGTCCTCATCTCCTGCCTCACGTGTCGTGCTCTGGAGTGGGCGAACGCAGTCTGGAATGGCCCAGACTCAGCGAAGGAGCACTACCCAGAGTTTTCCCGCCGCTTCCGCGCCGTGTTTGACCACCCGAGTGGCGGGAGAACGACTATTCCATCTCCGCAGGAGAAGAGGAGTGCCCAGGATTACACTTTTTTAACAAATCAAAAACTGAAAAATTGGGCGTGCAAAATTATTCAGCCCCCTTAAGTTAGTACTTTGTAGTGCCACCTTTTGCTGCGATTACAGCTGTAAGTCGCTTGGGGTATGTCTCTATCAGTTTTGCACATCGAGAGACTGAAATGTTTTCCCATTCCTCCTTGCAAAACAGCTCGAGCTCAGTGAGGTTGGATGCAGAGCATTTGTGAACAGCAGTTTTCAGTTCTTTCCACAGATTCTCGATTGGATTCAGGTCTGGACTTTGACTTGGCCATTCTAACACCTGTATATGTTTATTTTTGAACCATTCCATTGTAGATTTTGCTTTATGTTTTGGATCATTGTCTTGTTGGAAGACAAATCTCCGTCCCAGTCTCAGGTCTTTTGCAGACTCCATCAGGTTTTCTTACAGAATGGTCCTGTATTTGGCTCCATCCATCTTCCCATCAATTTTAACCATCTTCCCTGTCCCTGCTGAAGAAAAGCAGGCCCAATTTTTCAGTTTTTGATTTGTTAAAAAAGTTTGAAATATCCAATAAATGTCGTTACACTTCATGATTGTGTCCCACTTGTTGTTGATTCTTCACAAAAAGTTTTATATCAGTTTTATATCTTTATGTTTGAAGCCTGAAATGTGGCAAAAGGTCGCAAATTTCAAGGGGGCCGAATACTTTCGCAAGGCACTGTATATACTGTACCACCATACCATCTATTGCATCTTGCCTATGCCGTTCTGTACCATCACTCATTCATATATTTTTATGTACATTCTTCATCTCTTTACACTTGTGTGTATAAGGTAGTAGTTGTGGAATTGTTAGTTAGGTTACTTGTTGGTTATTACTGCATTGTCGGAACAAGAAGCACAAGCATTTCGCTACACTCGCATTAACATCTGCTAACCATGTGTATGTGACAAATAAAATGTCATTTGATTTGAGTATCCTCATTACGGTATCCTCATTACGGTATCCTCATTACGGTATCCTCATTACGGTATCCTCATTAAGGTATCCTCATTACGGTGTCCTCATTACGGTGTCCTCATTACGGTGTCCTCATTACGGTGTCCTCATTATGGTATCCTCATTACGGTATCCTCATTACGGTATCCTCATTACGGTATCCTCATTACGGTATCCTCATTACGGTATCCTCATTACGGTATCCTCATTACGGTATCGTTATTACGGTATCCTCATTACGGTATCCTCATTACGGTATCGTTATTACGGTATCCTCATTACGGTATCGTTATTACGGTATCCTCATTACGGTATCCTCATTACGGTATCCTCATTACGGTATCCTCATTACGGTATCGTTATTACGGTATCCTCATTACGGTATCCTCATTACGGTATCCTCATTACGGTATCCTCATTACGGTATCCTCATTACGGTATCGTTATTACGGTATCCTCATTACGGTATCCTCATTACGGTATCCTCATTACGGTATCCTCATTACGGTATCGTTATTACGGTATCCTCATTACGGTATCCTCATTACGGTATCCTCATTACGGTATCCTCATTACGGTATCGTTATTACGGTATCCTCATTACGGTATCCTCATTACGGTATCCTCATTACGGTATCCTCATTACGGTATCGTTATTACGGTATCCTCATTACGGTATCCTCATTACGGTATCCTCATTACGGTATCCTCATTACGGTATCCTCTTTTTTGTATTATAAGATTATTCTGAGTTTTTAGGGTGAAATCTAACTGAAATGCATCCTCATGATTATTTTAACAATACAGTTTTTGAAAAAACACCTGATTTCTGTGATTAACAATCCCCATTTAATCCCCGATCCCCATTTAAAGAAGATGATTCCTTTTTAGTGCCGTCATTTAGTTTGTTTCCTCAGCTCTATAATGTCTCCATTTCTCTTCTCTGTCAGTTGCTGTGGCTCCAAATATTGGTTCCCTTGAAAGGGCAAGTGGGATCACAATTTAACCATCACTGTTCTGAACACTGTGTCTGCTGAGTGTTAGACTTAAACGGCCTTCATGGTCATTGTGTGTTGAATAGTGATTACAGATGTGAGTGGCCAGCAGCAGGCCTCTATGGCTGTGGCCCAAATGGAACACTATTCCCTACATAGTGCACTACTATTGACCTGAGCCCGCTGGGCACTGAATACTACCCTGTAGGGCCCCGGTCAAAAGTAGTACACTACATAGGGAATAGCGTTGAATTTGGGAGGCGGACTCTAGCAGTGATCTGTTGGCCCGCTGGTGCTCATGGCTGGTCCCTGATCTGGAGGAGAGATAACTGACCTGTGTGGTTGACCTGCTGTGTGTGTGTGTGTGTGTGTGTGTGTGTGTGTGTGTGTGTGTGTGTGTGTGTGTGTGTGTGTGTGTGTGTGTGTGTGTGTGTGTGTGTGTGTGTGCGTGTGCGTGCGTGCGCGTGCTCTGGCCTGCACTGCCTGTTATTTCTTCCATTCTACAGGTTCAAGGCTGATAGTACCGTCTGATTCCACTGAAGAGTGATTGGTAAAGAGTTAGTCCAGTCACTTTTTAGTTACCCGTTTCTGTTGGTGACGAAAACATTCCCACTCAGTCTTGTGTTCCTACAGAGGATCAGGGCTCTTCCACTCTTTTCTCTTCTTTACCCCCTCTTTCCTTTCTTCCCTCTTTTTCTCCTCGGTCTCTTCCACACAGATTAGGAACCCTGTCAGCCCGAATGAATCCAGTCAGCATTAAGGAACCCTGTCAGCCCGAATGAATCCAGTCAGCATTAAGGAACCCTGTCAGCCCGAAGGAACCTTGTCAGCCCGAAGGAACCCTGTCAGCCCGAAGGAACCCTGTCAGCCCGAAGGAACCCTGTCAGCCCGAAGGAACCCTGTCAGCCCGAAGGAACCCTGTCAGCCGGTAAAATGGTAAAATTCTCAGAACATTAGCTACTATTCACATTAAGTTCTAGTTAGGGTTTTAATCTAACATTAGGATGAAAACAGAAAATTACGATGCATTACATAGCAGCTGTTTTACAGGCTCCTGACCAATTCTGATATTATTATTTTTTGTGCAGATCCTAACTTGTTTTGTACATAATGTTTACGCCATCATTTTCTTTGAAAGAAAAGAGCTTCCGAACAGCGATCACTAACCTCCATTTGGATGAAGATTTCTACTTCAACGAGTCGGAGGCGCAGGACGTACTGCTCACCTCGGACAAGGCCCTAATCCCAGAGACCCGAAATGTAAGCGAGAGGCCGACGTGAGGGCATCCTGACGAAACTACGTCGGCAAGTACATAAACCGCCTCTGCCCTCCATTCTATTGGCAAACATACAATCACTGGAGAATAAACTGGATGAGCTTCGTTCAAGACTATCCTATCAACAGGACCCAAAGAACGGTAATATCCTGTGTTTCACATAGTCGTGGCTAGACAAGGACATGGATAAAATACATTTAGCAGCGTCGGCTGTAGTATCTCTTTGTCAACAACAGTTGGTGAATGATCTCTAATATTAAGGAAGTCTCGAGTTTGAATACCTCAGCTGTCTACTTACCACCACAAACTGATGCTGGCATTAAGACAGCACTCAACAAGCTGTATAAGGCCACTCAACCAGCTGTATTCCGCTATAAGCAAACAGGAACATTCTCACCCAGAAGCGGTGCTCCTTGTGGCCGGGGACTTTAATGCAGGGAAACTTAAATACATTTTCCCTCAGTTCTACCAGCATCAGTTCTACCAGCATCTCACAATCCTTCTCACCACCCCCCCCCCCTTAATGATTTAGATGCACTATTGTAAAGTGGCTGTTCCACTGGATGTCAGAAGGTGAATTCACCAATTTGTAAGTCGCTCTGGATAAGAGCGTCTGCTAAATGACTTAAATGTAAATGTAAATGTAATGCAACCAGAGGAAAACAAACTCTACTCCACACACAGAGATGCATACAAAGCTCACCCTCCATTTGGCAAATCTGACCATAATTCTAACCCCCTGATTCCTGCTTACAAGCAAAACCTAAAGTAGGAAGTACCATACACTCGCTCAATATGGAAGTGGTCAGATGAAGCGGATGCTAAACTACAGGACTGTTTTGCTAGCACAGACTGGAATATGTTCCGGGATTCATTCAATGGCGTATACCACCTCAGTCATCGGCTTCATCAATAAGTTCATTGACGACGTCGTCCCCACAGTGACCGTACGTACATATCCTAACCAGAAGCCATGGATTACAGGCAACATCTGCATCGAGCTAAAGGCTAGAGCTGCCGTTCAAGGAGCAGGACACTAATCAGGATGCTTATAAGAAATCCCGCTATGCCCTCAGAAGAACCATCAAACAGGCAAAGCATCAATACAGGACTAAGATTGAATCCTACTACACCGGCTCCAGCACTCGTCGGATGTAGCAGGTCTTAAAAACTATTACAGACTACAAAGGGAAACCCACGAGCTGCCCAGTGACACCTACCGGACGGGCTGAATACCTTTAGCAAGCAACATTGAAGCATGCATGAGATGACCAGTTGTTCCGGACGACTGTGCTCTTGGTAGCCGATGTGAGCAAGACCTTTAAACAGGTCAACATTCACAAAGCCGCGGGGGCCAGATGGATTACCAGGATGTGTACTCAAAGCATGCGCGGACCGACTGGCAAGTGTCTTCACTGACATTTTCAACCTTTCTCTGGTCGAGTCTGTAATACCTACATGCTTCAAACAGACCACCATAGTCCCTGTGCCCAAGGAAGCGAAGGTAACCTGCCTAAATGACTACCGACCTGTAGCACTCAGGTCTGTAGCCATGAAGTGCTTTGAAAGGCTGGTCATGTGTCACATCCATCAACACCTTATTCCCAGAAACTCTAGGACAACTTCAATGTGCATACCGCCCAAACAGATTATGCAATCTCAATCACACTCCACACTGCCCTTTCCCACCTGGACAAAACAAACACCTATGTGAGAATGCTGTTCATTGCCTGCAGCTCAGCGTTCAACACCATAGTGCCTTCAAAGCTCATCACTAAGCTAAGGACCCTGGGACTAAACACCTCCGTCTGCAACTGGATCCTGGACTTCCTGATGGGCTGCCCCCATGTGGTGAAGGTAGGCAACAACACATCTGCCATGCTGATCATTACATCAGTCACCTGCTTCAGGGGTGCGTGCTCAGTCTCCTCCTGCACTCCATGTTCACCCACGACTGAGGGGCCAAACATGACTCCAACACCATCATTAAGTTTGCTGACGACACAACAGTGGGAGGTTTGGTTACCGACAACAATGAAACAACCTTTAGGGAGGAGGTCAGAGACCTAGCCGTGTTGTGCCAGGTCAACAACCTCTCCCTCAATGCGAGCAAGACAAAATAGATGATTTGTGGACGACAGGAAAAGGCGGGACGAACAGGCCCCCATTAACATCGATGGGGCTGCAGGGTAGCGAATTTCAAGTTCCTTGGTGTCCACATTACCACAAAACTCTCATCGTCCAAACACACCAAGACAGTTGTGAAGAGGGACAACACCTTTTCCCACTCAGAAAGATTTGACATGCGTCCCCAGATCCCCAAGAAATGTCTACAGCTGCACCATCGAGAGCACTGGTTGCATCACCGCCTGGTATGGCAACTGCTCGGGCATCTGAACGCAAGGCGCTACAGAGGGTAGTGTGCACGGCCCAGTACATCACTGGGACCAAGCTTCCTGCCATCCAGGACCTATTTACCAGGCGGTGTCAGAGGAAGGACCAAAAAATGGTCAAAGACTCCATATTAATATTTTCTTATCTCTTTTATGAACTGCATTGTTGTCTGAGTGCTTCTAAGTAAGGTAAGTAAGGTGTTGTATTCAGCGCAGGTGACAAATAACATTTGATTTGATTTGAGTCAGGTCTAGTGTGATTGAGGCAAAAATAATAGCTACAGTTAGTGAGCTAGTTAGCTAGCTAACGTTAGGCAACTTTTGGCTAGCTCTAATGATACATCATTTGAATTTACTTCTGTTGAAACAGGACAAACAGGCAAAGTCTACAAAACATTTCTATAAACGCAACAGATGTTATATACTGTTAGAAACTGATACCTGACAGATTGCAAGCTGAACTGGCTGTGGTAGCTATTAGCTAACTAGCTAGTTCATTCACTGTAGACAGAACATCAGTCTAGAGGGGATGAAACATGTAATGCATTAGCTAATGTTGCATGTCAGTTACACTACCAACTGAGCACTGGGAATAAAAACTTTTTTCTGTTAAGTCAAACAGCAGCTACCTTGTAAGACAAATAAAGAGGAAAGAAGCACAACACACAGACAACAGCTGTCTCTGTTTGCGGTGTCTGCGGCGGTGTTAAATACAGATGGTTTACCTACAAACAACCTTCCGCTCTGAGGCACACCAATATGGCTTTTTGTATCACATTGCAATGCTAAAACTGGGGGAGACAAAAAAAATGCAATTTAAGAATGCTGGGGGGGGGGGGGTGTTATGTCTCACCCGTGCCCAGTGAAAGTTGAGCCCCTGACCACGAGTAACCACGGCAGCCCAGGAGCTCCTTCACCGGCTTCTTCACCTGCAGGATCATCTGAGACCCGGACAGCTGATGAAATGTGGGTTTGCACAAACAAAGAATTTCTGCTCAAACTGTCAGAAACCATCTCAGGGAAGCTCATCATCCTCACCAGGGTCTTGACCTGACTGCAATTTGGCGTCGTAACCAACTTCAGTGGGCAAATTCTCACCTTCTAGTGTGCTCTTCGCTGATGAATCCCGGTTTCCACCGCATATGACAGCTTTTACGGCGTCGTGAGTGGTTTGCTGATGTCAACCTTGTAAACCGAGTGCAGGCATAAACTACGGACTACGAACACAATTGCATTTTATCGATGGCAATTTGAATGCATAGAGATACCATGACGAGATCCTGAGGCCCATTGTTGTACCATTCATCTGCCACCATAAAGTCATGTTTCAGCATGACAATGCACGGCCCCATGTCGTAAGGATCTGGACACATTTCCTGGAAGCTGAAAATGTCCCAGTTCTTCCATGGCCTGCATACACACCAGACATGTCACCCATTGAGCATGTTTGGGATGCTCTGGATTGACGTGTACGACAGTATGTTCCAGTTCCCACCAATATCCAGCAACTTTGCACAGCTATTGAAGAGGACTGGGACAACATTCAACAGGCCACAATCAACGGCCTGATCAACTCTATGCGAAGGAGATGTGTCACGCTGCATGAGACAAATGGTGGTCACACCAGATACTGGCTGGTTTTCTGATCCATACCAGATACTGGCTGGTTTTCTGATCCACACCAGATACTGGCTGGTTTTCTGATCCATACCAGATACTGGCTGGTTTTCTGATCCATACCAGATACTGGCTGGTTTTCTGATCCATACCAGATACTGGCTTGGTTTTCTGATCCATACCAGATACTGACTGGTTGCCATGATCCACACCTGATACTGGCTGGTTTTCTGATCTATACCAGATACTGGCTGGTTGTCTGATCCATACCAGATACTGGCTGGTTTTCTGATCCATACCAGATACTGGCTGGTTTTCTGATCCATACCAGATACTGGCTTGGTTTTCTGATCCATACCAGATACTGGCTGGTTTTCTGATCCACACCAGATACTGGCTGGTTTTCTGATCCACACCAGATACGGACTGGTTGTCTGATCCACACCAGATACTGACTGGTTGCCATGATCCACACCTGATACTGGCTGGTTTTCTGATCTATACCAGATACTGGCTTGGTTTTCTGATCCACACCAGATACTGGCTGGTTTTCTGATCCACACCAGATACTGGCTGGTTTTCTGATCCATGCCCCTACATTTTTATAACTGTGACCATCATATGCATATCTGTATTCCCAGTCATGTGAAATCAATAGATTAGGGCCTAAATAATTTATTTCAATTGACTGATATCCTTATATGAACAGTAAATATTTGAAATTATTTCATATTGCGTTTATATTTTTTTGTTCAGTGTATGAATGAATGAAATGTTATTTTCATGTCAAATCGCCAATTGGCAACCCATCCCTTGGAGTAATTGACACATAAACACACATTACAATAATTCACTCTGGTAATGAAATGATAATTCTTCTTCCGGCATTCTCTGCATTGCGCTTCACATAAAGAGTGAAAAAAATTAAAATTTGCTAACACAATGTGCCATTGGAACACAGGACTGATGGTTGCTGATAATGGTCCTATGTAGATATTCCATAAAACATCTGCCATTTCCAGCTACAATAGTCATTTACAACATTAACAATGTCTACACTGTATTTCTGATAAATTTGATGTTATTTTAATATACAAAAAATGTGCTTTTCTTTCAAAAACAAGGACATTTCTAAGTGACCCCAAACCTTAAAACGGTATTGTACATACATACACACTGCATATATACACACTGCATACATACACACTGCATACATACATATATACATACACACATACATACACACATACACACATACATACACACACACATACACACATACATACATACATACATACACACATTCACACATACATACATACATACATACATACATACATACATACATACATACATACATACATACATACATACATACATACTGTGGCAAAGAAGGGGGTCGAGTGGTAAATGGCAGATATGTGAGAGCAGAACTAATAAACGGGCTCTGCCCGATCACTAAAATGGCCACCCCTGTCAGAACTACAGATCACAAAATGGCCGACCACCAAAACTACAAGTCCCAGAAGCGAGGGGAACCCTCAGAAGGTGGAGCCAACCCACAGATAAAGGGTCAAGAAAAACCAGGAAGAGAAGAAGAGAGTGCTGGAAGGATCTATGAACAATAGAGAAAGAGACAATAGAGATTGGCTGGATTTACCGTGTATGAGTTGGACTGTTTTGGACTTACCTGTTGGCGTTTGGACCTGGACCTACCGAGAACCCGATTCGTGTACCGAACCCTGCTATCCTTGACCTCGCCTACGGCCTGGGTGGACCAGGACGGAGAAACAAACACACAGGTACTGTCCTGTTCGAAAGAACTCTCATTCTTGGGTGATTTGGTGACAGTTTACCACTTAGTTTGTGACAAACGCTCCTAACCTTGAAGAGGTTTGACACACATGGTGGAGGATGCGGACATGGACTAACCATACCACTGGTTAGGTAGAAGAAAAAAAAATGTTCAGTTAGCACTCCAAAGGGGAGTCAGGTTTTTTTTGTGGCTTTGTTTGGTTAGGACAGTTTCTCAGGAAAATGAGTATGGAGGGAGCCATACAGGCCCTGTTACAAGCGGCGGCCGCCCAACAAGAGGCAACTAGAGCTCAACAAATAGCTCATCAGGATGCAATGCGAATGTATCAGGACACGTTACAGGTCCAGCACCGCACCAACCAGCTGCTCAGAGAAGAGCAAGAGAGAAACACCCGGGAGTTAAGAGAAGGCCTAAAGGTTTTAGCGGACCAAATTGGGGCTCAATTACCAGCATACAAACAGAGGACGGTCTGCTGGATTATGAGGTCGGTGTGGTCCCAAAGATGCCATATGATGTAATATTGGGTAGAGACTTTCCTAACTTTGCGAAGTTAGGCCACAAGAATGGCATATTTGAGAAGCCAACAACCCTGACCAAGCAGGAAGAAGCAT
Source organism: Oncorhynchus masou masou (assembly GCF_036934945.1). NCBI lineage: Eukaryota > Metazoa > Chordata > Actinopteri > Salmoniformes > Salmonidae > Oncorhynchus > Oncorhynchus masou. The sequence goes on along the minus strand of NW_027011167.1, from coordinate 9,030 downwards.
GGGGCCTTCAACCAAAGCCAGGAAAAGAGGTCTCCCAGGGGACAACATCACAAGTGCTAGTAGGGGAGGAGGAGGATGAAGTGGCAAACCTCGCTGATAATGAACAGCACGGTACTATTGGGGCTGGGGTCGGTCTGAATCCAGAGGACGACGATCTAGAACCCGCAGACCTGGCAGGTTCCTTGACTAATTTTGGGACGGCCCAAAACCAGGATCCAACCCTGCAGCAAGCCAGAGCAGATGTGCAGGTCGTAGATGGTACTCCCATAAATGTTGGTATGATGCCTAATAGTTTTCCCCACTTCATCATGAAAAAGGGTTTGGTGTACAGAGTCTCGAAAATAGGGGTTGATGTGGTGGAACAGTTGTTGGTTCCCACTTGGTACCGGAGGACAGTACTGGATCTAGCTCATGGGCACATTCTGGGTGGACACCTTGGTATCGATAAAACCCGAGACCGGATTGTAAGGAGGTTTTACTGGCCAGGAATTCAAGCTGAAGTAGCTCGGCATTGTGGAGAGTGCCTGGGGTGCCAGTTAACAGCTCCCCGACCAGCTGTTAGAAGCCTGTTAGTGCCACTCCCCATAATCGAAACACCATTTGAGAGGATAGCGATGGATTTAGTGGGCCCACTACCCAAATCCGCCAGAGGGCACCAATACAATCTGGTCATTCTAGATTATGCCACTCGCTACCCAGAAGCCATTCCCCTTCGGACGATGGCTTCCAAGAATATTGCAAAGGAATTAGTGCTCTTGTTCACCAGGGTAGGGGTTCCAAAGGAGATCCTTACCGACCAGGGGACCCCCTTTATGTCCCGAATTATGGCGGACCTTTGTAAACTGTGGCAGGTGAAACAGTTGAGGACATCGGTTTACCATCCTCAGACGGACGGGCTGGTCGAGAGATTCAACCGGACCCTGAAGTCAATGCTCAGGAAGGTAATCGATAAGGATGGGAAGAACTGGGATTGCATGTTGCCGTATCTGATGTTTGCCATTAGAGAGGTTCCTCAAGCCTCGCTGGGTTTTTCTCCCTTTGAGCTGGTATATGGGAGGCACTCCCGGGGAATCTCAGACATCGCCCGGGAAACCTGGGAGCACCAATCCACCCCGTATACTAGTGTCATAGAGCACGTCACGGCAATGCAAGACAGGATAGCCACAGTCATGCCCATCGTCATAGAGCACATGAGACAAGCACAGGAGCACCAGCGGCACACTTATAACCGGCAGGCTACCCTGAGGGAATTTCAACCGGGAGATAAGGTGTTAGTGCTGATCCCCACGGTAGAGTGTAAACTACTGGCCACATGGAAAGGACCATATGAAGTACTGGAGAGAATAGGAGAAGTCAATTATCGGATCCGACAGGCAGGTCGACGGCCCCAGGAACAGATTTATCACATAAATCTGTTAAAATCATGGAGAGAGAGAGAAACACTAATGGTCACATACCCCACACACACTCAGGAGACAGCCAAAGTAAATATCTCACCCACTCTGTCCCCAGCACAAGTACAGGAAGTAAAGACCCTGATCCAGAAGAACAGAGATGTGTTTTCAGAGGTACCTGGCCGAACTGAGGTTACAGCTCATGATATCGTTTCCCTACCAGGGAGAAAAGTGAGTATGAGGCCATATCGGGTACCCGAGGCTCGACGGGCCGCGATTAGAGCAGAGGCGGAGAAAATGTTGACAGCTGGAGTGATTGAAGAGTCACATAGTGAGTGGTCTAGCCCAATTGTGATGGTCTCCAAGCCCGATGGGTCTTTGCGGTTCTGTAACAACTTTCGGAAGGTAAATGAAATCTCCAAGTTTGATGCCTACCCCATGCCCCGAGTAGATGAACTACTGGAGAAAATTGGTAATGCTCGGTACATTACGACTCTTGATCTGACAAAAGGGTACTGGCAAATTCCTCTGACCCCCAGGGCCAAAGAAAAGACAGCCTTTGCAACACCTGACGGTTTGTTTCAATACACCGTCATGCCATTCGGCTTACACGGGCCCCAGCCACCTTTCAACGCCTCATGGACAAAGTCCTAAAACCGCACAAAGCATATGCCGCAGCTTATTTAGATGACGTGGGGATCTACAGCCCAGATTGGGAATCCCACTTACCCCGGGTACAGGCAGTGTTAGACGCCCTTAGAAAGGCAGGGCTCACGGCAAATCCTGCCAAATGTTATGTGGGGTTAGAGGAAACAGAGTATCTGGGATACACTGTGGGAAGAGGGTTAATCAAACCCCAACATAAGAAGGTGAAGGCAATTAGAGAATGGCCGAAACCAGTAAATAAGAAGCAGGTTCGAGCCTTCCTAGGGCTGACGGGTTACTACCGGAAGTTCATCCCAAGTTATGCCACAGTGGCCGCCCCACTTACCGACATGACTAGAGCCAGAGGGCCAAACATGGTCAAATGGGATGAAAGGGCCACCAAAGCATTTAGGACATTACAGGAGGCTCTCTGCTGTAATCCAGTGCTGGTGGTCCCAGACTTTGAGAGAGAGTTTATGGTTCAGACGGATGCCCCAGAGGTCGGCTTGGGAGCAGTGCTATCCCAACAGGAGGCTCTCTGCTGTAATCCAGTGCTGGTGGTACCAGACTTTGAGAGAGAGTTTATGGTTCAGACGGATGCCCCAGAGGTCGGCTTGGGAGCAGTGCTATCCCAAGAGGTAGAAGGGGTGGAACACCCCATCCTGTTTTTAAGCAGGAAGCTGGAACCACGGGAAACCAACTACTCAGTCGTTGAGAAAGAGGCGCTGGCAGTAAAGTGGGCTCTAGAAAGCCTGAAATACTACCTGCTGGGGCGCCACTTCACCCTCATCAGTGACCATGCCCCACTCACCTGGATGCATAGGGCTAAAGAGAAGAACGCTCGGGTGATGCGGTGGTTTTTGAGTCTCCAACCGTTTCATTTTGACTTGAAACACAGAGCAGGGAAGGAAATGGGAAACGTGGGTTATCCCGCATGCACGTATATTTTGCTGCGGTAGCCCGACCTAGGGGGTCGGATCTAGGGGGAGAGATGTGTGGCAAAGAAGGGGGTCGAGTGGTAAATGGCAGATATGTGAGAGCAGAACTAATAAACGGGCTCTGCCCGATCACTAAAATGGCCACCCCTGTCAGAACTACAGATCACAAAATGGCCGACCACCAAAACTACAAGTCCCAGAAGCAAGGGGAACCCTCAGAAGGTGGAGCCAACCCACAGATAAAGGGTCAAGAAAAACCAGGAAGAGAAGAAGAGAGTGCTGGAAGGATCTATGAACAATAGAGAAAGAGACAATAGAGATTGGCTGGATTTACCGTGTATGAGTTGGACTGTTTTGGACTTACCTGTTGACGTTTGGACCTGGACCTACCGAGAACCCGATTCGTGTACCGAACCCTGCTATCCTTGACCTCGCCTACGGCCTGGGTGGACCAGGACGGAGAAACAAACACACAGGTACTGTCCCGTTCGAAAGAACTCTCATTCTTGGGTGATTTGGTGACAGTTTACCACTTAGTTTGTGACAAACGCTCCTAACCTTGAAGAGGTTTGCCACAATACATACACACATACATACACACATACACACATACATACTGTATTTAATATACACATTCATACTGCATATAAACACATACATACTGCATATAAACACATACATAAATACTGCAAATAAACACATACATACATAGTGCATATATACACATACATACACACGGCACATACATACATACATACATACATACATACATACATACATACATACATACAGTGGGGCAAAAAAGTATTTAGTCAGCCACAAATTGTGCAAGTTCTCCCACTTACAATGATGAGAGAGGCCTGTAATTTTCATCATAGGTACACTTCAACTATGACAGACAAAATCAGGGAAAAAAAATCCAGAAAATCACATTGTAGGATTTTTAATGAATTTATTTGCAAATTATGGTGGAAAATAAGTATTTGGTCAATAACAAAAGTTTATCTCAATACTTTGTTATATATCCTTTGTTGGCAATGACAGAGGTCAAACGTTTTCTATAAGTCTTCACAAGGTTTTCACACACTGTTGCTGGTTTTTTGGCCCATTCCTCCATGCAGATCTCCTCTGGAGCAGTGATGTTTTGGAGCTGTTGCTGGGCAACATGGACTTTCAACTCCCTCCAAAGATTTTCTATGGGGTTGAGATCTGGAGAATGGCTAGGCCACTCCAGGACCTTGAAATGCTTCTTACGAAGCCACTCCTTCATTGCCCGGGGGGTGTGTTTGGGATCATTGTCATGCTGAAAGACCCAGCCACGTGTCATCTTCAATGCCCTTGCTGATGGAAGGAGGTTTTTACTCAAAATCTCACGATACATGGCCCCATTCATTCTTTCCTTTACACGGATCAGTCGTCCTGGTCCCTTTGCAGAAAAACAGCCCCAAAGCATGATGTTTTCACCCCCATGCTTCACAGGTATGCAATAAAATGCAAATTAATTATTTAAAAATCTTACAATGTGATTTTCTGGATTTTTGTTTGAGATTCCATCTCTCACAGTTGAAGTGTACCTATGATAAAAATTACAGACCTCTTGTTGCGGATACAGTTATCCTGTGTGTGTGTGTATCCTGTGTGTGTGTTTCTTTTCTCTCCTTCTCCCCTCACAGGTGAAAATCATCACTCCCCAATCAGTCAACAACCAATCATCAATCAGAAGACACACCTCCTCCAATTTCCTGACCTATCACAGTTCCTTCCCCATGGTTTAAAAACCCCATTTGTTTGTTCTACAGCCCAGCCCAGCTCAGCTCAATCTCTCTGTAAATGCCATGTCTGTAGGTCTCTGTGTTTCACTCTCGCTTTGTGTCGTAACCTCTCTTTTGTTTAAGCACCTCATAGCACTTTGTCATCACCTGTGAGTATTGTTTTTGGTTATGGTGTTTGTGTTTGATTGCTGGTGGAAAAGGGGGAAACCAAGACAAGTCGCCCATGGGCATACACTACCCGTAGGTGAACTTTGTTAAATACACTAGTTAGAACTGGGCGGACCACCCACTGTATTTTTGGTTAGTTAGTTAGCTGTTGTTAAAGTAGGCTAGTCTAGCTTAGGGGTGTTTTTGAATACTTATTGTTTCTTTCCTTGGGTCCAGCTCAGCCCCTTTTCCTGCTCCCCCCATTACCGTGTGTTTATAAATAAACCTAGAGTTTGACGGTAGATTTCAGTTGTTGTGCTTATTTCGGTCACACTTTTCCTTTGTCACAATAATAATTTGCATGAGTTATGTTACGAGTCTCATTACCATCCCCCCTAGACTGTCGGGCCAAAAGGGATTCGTAACATAAGTGGGGGCTCATCCGGGATATGTCATAACTGACACCCATGCCGCTCATGTAGATTGTTGTAGTGGTATAGTTCAGTGTTGAGCGTCATAGCTGAAGTAGCATTAGTGTTTGCTATTTCCTTTGGCACTTGTGAAGTAGTGTAAAAATGACTATTTTTGATTTGAAATCTTTTTTGGATAACCCTTCGTGGGAGGTTTTTGACAAATGTCGTAGAGTTGATTTAATGACCTTGGCTGACCATTATTCAGTATCGATTCCGCAGAGTTTAGTTAAGGCAGAGGTGAAACGGATAGTATTAAATGTATTGTTGGAAGAGCAGGTGCTTGTGTTACCGCTGCCTGAGACTACTACCCCTGTAGCGGATGTTGCTGCTCCTGTAAGACCATTGGTGTCTGATAATGAGGGAGAGGCTAAAACACCAGCCACATTGTCCCATTTTGATCCACTCTCCCCACTGTCAAATGGTGATGCCAGGAGGGATGTCTGTTTAGCACAGTTCCAACTGGAGGTGGAAGAGAGAGCCCAAATTAGGCGAGAGACTCTCCAGTTGGAGATGTGTAAAATAGAGGCAGAAAAAGAACGAGAACAACGGCATTTAGAGATGTGTAAAATTGAGGCAGACAGAGAACAAAGGCAGTTGGAGTTCAAAATGCGCCAGATGGAACTTGAGGCAGAGACAGCGAGGCTAGCCTCCGGTCCTACTGTGCCTGTTTGTGAGCCGTCCTCACCTGCTGTGTCCTCAAACACGTTTGACATTAGTAGGCAGATTGCCTTAGTACCTTTGTTCAGAGAGTCAGAGGTTGACTCCTATTTTTGTGTATTTGAGCGTATAGCCGTAGCATTGAAATGGCCTGAAGAGGTTTGGTGCCTATTACTTCAGTGTAAATTAACTGGTAAAGCCCAAGAGGTTTTGTCAGCGCTACCTCTGGAGGACAGTTTGAATTATGAAGTGGTCAAAGCTACTGTTCTTCGTGCCTATGAGCTTGTGCCTGAGGCATACCGACAGAGATTTAGGTCTCATAGAAAGTCTTCTAGTAAGACTTATGTGGAATTTGCTAGAGACAAGGGAAATCTGTTTGATAAATGGCATGCTGCTAGTAAGGTAACTGATTTCAACTCTCTCCGGGAGTTAATCTTGTTGGAAGAGTTTAAAAATTGCTTACCTGAACGCATTGTAGTTTACCTAAACGAACAGAAAGTATCCACCCTGGCAGAAGCGTCTGTGTTGGCAGACGAGTTTGTGTTGACGCACAAGAGTGTGTTTTCGGCTCAAACTGAGAGTAGAGCCACTGAGTTTCCTACCTTTAGTCCTAGTCGGCCAGCAGTAGTATGTCAAGCACGCCAGAAGAATGAGCGTCCATGTTTCTATTGTCATAAAGTAGGACATATGATTAATGATTGCTTCCTGCTTAAATGCAAACAAGGGATGCCTCTTCGTGCCAAGCCACCAACAGGTGTTGCTCTAATTCGTACGGTTGTGAGGTCTGCAACAAAACAGGTGCCTCAGGGTAACTGTAGTTTGAAAGTCTCAGTCCCCGACCGCAGTTATGAACCATTCATTTTCGAGGGGTTTGTGTCCCTAACGAATGACGAAGCGTCTCAACGACCGGTTAAAATCCTTAGAGATACTGGTGCGGCGCAGTCGTTTATATTGTCTGATGTGTTGCCCTTGTCTGACGATACATACTGTGGTTCCAGTGTGTTAGTGCAGGGTATTGAAATGGGTTTTGTCCCAGTGCCATTGCACTTTGTGAAAGTACACTCTGAGTTAATCAGTGGAATATTCAGAGTGGGGGTACGCCCTATGTTGCCAGTGAAAGGTGTGACCTTCATAATGGGTAACGATATTGCCGGAGGAAAGGTGGTACCCGTATTGGATAAAAGTGACCACTCTCTCTCGAATGAGCTGGCACAGAATTATCCACATGTGTTCCCCGCTTGTGCTGTCACTCATGCTCAGGCACGACAAGAGGGTGATGAGAGAGATTTGTCGAACACTGTTCTGTTCAAAGAGGTTGATCAAGAGGATGGATTGTGTGATCCCTCTGAGAAGCATGGACAGGTGCGCCCTGTTAATGCCAAGGTCTTGGCTATAACTGCATTCCCTGCACCTACCACCAGACGAGAGCTACGCCGCTTTAGGGATGGTTGGCTACTACCGTAGCTTCTGTAAAAATTTCTCTGCGGTAGTTGCTCCATTGACCGATTTGCTTAGTCCGGCTAGATCATTTGTGTGGTCCCCTGATTGTAAGAGAGCTTTTGAATCAGCGAAAGCACTCTTATGTAGTACACCTGTACTTGCTGCTCCTGATTTTGAACAACCGTTCAAACTTGAGGTAGATGCTAGTGCCAGAGGTGCTGGTGCTGTTCTACTGCAGCAGGACAAGAGTGGAGTGGATCATCCCGTTTGTTATTTTTCACGTAAATTTAATAAATGTCAAACAAACTATGCGACAATAGAACAAGAAGCTCTTGCTTTGTTGTTGGCTCTGCAATACTTTGAAGTATATATTGGTTCCAGTGCCCTACCCGTGATTGTATATACTGACCATAACCCCTTAGTTTTTCTCCACCGAATGTACAACCAGAACCAGCGCCTTATGCGTTGGGCGCTGATTGTACAAAATTATAATTTGGAGATCCGCCACAAAAAGGGTTCTGATAATGTGTTGGCAGATGCTTTGTCTCGTGTGTGAAAATGATTTCTGCATGTTTTGCAAGGTTGTTGCTTTGTTGGGAGTATTAATTGAAATACTGTAGTCGCAACCCCTGGGTTGCTCTTTTAAGGGTGGGAGTGTTACGGATACAGTTATCCTGTGTGTGTGTGTATCCTGTGTGTGTGTTTCTTTTTCTCTCCTTCTCCCTCACAGGTGAAAATCATCACTCCCCAATCAGTCAACAACCAATCATCAATCAGAAGACACACCTCCTCCAATTTCCTGACCTATCACAGTTCCTTCCCCATGGTTTAAAAACCCCATTTGTTTGTTCTACAGCCCAGCCCAGCTCAGCTCAATCTCTCTGTAAATGCCATGTCTGTAGGTCTCTGTGTTTCACTCTCGCTTTGTGTCGTAACCTCTCTTTTGTTTAAGCACCTCATAGCACTTTGTCATCACCTGTGAGTATTGTTTTTGGTTATGGTGTTTGTGTTTGATTGCTGGTGGAAAAGGGGGAAACCAAGACAAGTCGCCCATGGGCATACACTACCCGTAGGTGAACTTTGTTAAATACACTAGTTAGAACTGGGCGGACCACCCACTGTATTTTTGGTTAGTTAGTTAGCTGTTGTTAAAGTAGGCTAGTCTAGCTTAGGGGTGTTTTTGAATACTTATTGTTTCTTTCCTTGGGTCCAGCTCAGCCCCTTTTCCTGCTCCCCCCATTACCGTGTGTTTATAAATAAACCTAGAGTTTGACGGTAGATTTCAGTTGTTGTGCTTATTTCGGTCACACTTTTCCTTTGTCACAATAATAATTTGCATGAGTTATGTTACGAGTCTCATTACCATCCCCCCTAGACTGTCGGGCCAAAAGGGATTCGTAACACCTCTACATGCTTTGTAAGTAGGAAAACCTGTAAAATCGGCAGTGTATCAAATACTTGTTCTCCCCACTGTATAGATATAGATATATAAATATATATAGATATGGCACCAACAGAGATGGTTGCCTCACTTCACGTCCTTAGGAAACTATGCAGTATTTAG
>NW_027011166.1:0-25760 GCF_036934945.1 Oncorhynchus masou masou | reverse complement strand
TTAACCACTGTCAGTCAGGTTTAACCACTGTCCGTCAGGCTTAACCACTGTGCGTCAATCTTAACCACTGTCGGTCAAGCTTAACCACTGTACGTCAGGTTTAACCACTGTCCGTCAGGCTTAACCACTGTGCGTCAATCTTAACCACTGTCGGTCAAGCTTAACCACTGTCAGTCAGGCTTAACCACTGCCGTCAGGCTTAACCACTGTCCGTCAAGCTTAACCACTGTCCGTCAGGCTTAACCACTGTCCGTCAGGTTTAACCACAGTCCGTCAGGTTTAACCACTGTCCGTCAGGCTTATCCATTCTCCGTCAGGCTGTACCACTGTACGTCAGGCTTAACCACTGTCCGTCAGGCTTAACCACTGTCCGTCAGGCTTAACCACTGTCCGTCAAGCTTAACCACTGTCCGTCAGGTTTAATCACAGTCCGTCAGGTTTAACCACTGTCCGTCAAGCTTAACCACTGTCCGTCAGGCTTAACCACTGTCCGTCAGGCTTAACCACTGTCCGTCAGGCTTAACCACTGTCCGTCAGGCTTAACCATTCTCCGTCAGGCTGTACCACTGTACGTCAGGCTTATCCATTCTCCGTCAGGCTGTACCACTGTACGTCAGGCTTAACCACTGTCCATTAGGCTTAACCACCGTCCTGTAGGCTTAACCACTGTCCATCAGGCTTAACCACTGTCCACAGGTTTAACCACTGTCCGCTTAACCACTATCACAGGCTTAACCACTGTCCGTCAGGCTTAACCACTGTCCGTCAGGCTTAACCACTGTCCGTCAGGCTTAACCATTCTCCGTCAGGCTGTACCACTGTACGTCAGGCTTATCCATTCTCCGTCAGGCTGTACCACTGTACGTCAGGCTTATCCATTCTCCGTCAGGCTATACCACTGTACGTAGGCTTATCCATTCCCGCTGTGCCTGTACCACTGTACCACTGTACGTCAGGCTTATCCATTCTCCGTCAGGCTATACCACTGTACGTCAGGCTTATCCATTCTCCGCCAGGCTATACCACTGTACGTCAGGCTGTACCACTGTACGTCAGGCTTATCCATTCTCCGTCAGGCTGTACCACTGTACGTCAGGCTTATCCATTCTCCGTCAGGCTATACCACTGTACGTCAGGCTTATCCATTCTCCGCCAGGCTATACCACTGTACGTCAGGCTGTACCACTGCAGGTCATATTATCCATTCCCGTCAGGCTGTACCACTGTACGCTCAGGGCTTATCCATTCTCCGCCAGGCTGTACCACTGTACGTCAGTTTATCCATTCTCCGCGTCAGCTGTACCACTGTACGTCAGGCTTATCCATTCTCCGCTGTGGGCTATACCACTGGGTACGTCAGGCTTATCCATTCTCCGTCAGGCTATACCACTGTACGTCAGGCTTATCCATTCTCCGCCAGGCTATACCACTGTACGTCAGGCTGTACCACTGTACGTCAGGCTTATCCATTCTCCGTCAGGCTGTACCACTGTACGTCAGGCTTAACCACTCTCAGTCAAGCTTAACTACTGTCCATCAGGTTTAACTACTGTCCCTCAGGCTTAACTACTGTCCGTCAGGCTTAACTACTGTCCGTCAGGCTTAACTACTGTCCGTCAGGCTTCACTACTGTCCGTCAGGCTTAACCACTCTCCATCAGGCTTAACCAATCTCCATCAGGTTTAACCACTGTCCATCAGGCTTAACCAATCTCCATCAGGCTTAACCACTCTCCGTCAAGCTTAACTACTGTCCGTCAGGCTTAACTACTCTCTGTCAGATTTAATCATTAATTCTGATTTGATTTTGTATTATCGGCAAACTAGGGCTTATCTCGGCTTGACAATCATGGATGACAATCATCTGTCAGCCGGCTTGAGACATCAATCAGAGGACATATTCATCAGTCTTTTAGTGCCAAACCCAAACAATCAAGCTCCCGGTCCTGTAATTCAGCACTAAATTGAAAGGCGCTCCCCCCGTGAAGTTAAATTATGATGCTCTGTCAACAGCTTGCCTCTCTCAGCTCCCTTTCTAATAGTTTCAGGCTTTTGCTGAAATAAACAAACCCTTGAGGGTGAAAAAAAACAATAAGGAAAAAAGATTCATGATTGTCAAGGACAGAACAAACAAACTGTGGGAAAGACCAGAGCAGAGTGTAATCTAATGTTGATTACAGTCCGCAGGTAGCGGAGCTGACACGGGATTAAAAAGGCCAGTTGGTGGCTAATGTGACCATGGTGAACTGGAGGAGGCTGCAGGAGCCCTAGGAGCCAGTAGGATCTGAGGCTAATTGCTTCTGACAGCGCCTTTCACAGCAGAATAGCAGAAGCTGGTCAGTGCTTTGGCTGAGGGCTAGATCCCAGCCCTTGAAAAGACAGGCTCAAGGGAGCTCACAGTCACACACAGAGGATGGCTCACCACCAACTGCCAGACACTGACGAGCCCCACAGTAGCCCCATGGTATCCCCACAGTAGCTCCTCGGTAGCTCCACTGTAGCTTCACGGTAGCTCCGCAGTAGCCCCACGGTAGCCCCACAGTAGCTTCACTGTAGCCCCACGGTAGCTTTACTGTAGCCCCACGGTAGTCCCACGGTAGCCCCACGGTAGCTTCACTGTAGCCCCACGGTAGCTCCACGGTAGCTTCACCGTAGCTCCACGGTAGCCCAACGGTAGCCCCACGGTAGCTTCACTGTAGCCCCATGGTAGCTCCACGGTAGCTTCACCGTAGCTCCACGGTAGCCCAACGGTAGCCCCACGGTAGCTCCATGGTAGCTTCACTGTAGCCCCATGGTAGCCCAATGGTAGCCACACGGTAGCTCCACTGTTCAGGGAGATATCTGGTATAAAGAATGCATTGTAATGCAACATTCGTTGAGTGAGGTGACATGTTACTCACTTTCCATTGGCTCCCCATGGCGAAGGTACTTGGGAACTTTTAGCTGAGTTCTGGAATGGAAGAGGTTTGTGAGAACAGGACATTTGGCAGCACCACTATACAAACACTTTGCACAGCTTAGAAAAGCTATCACAGCAATACAAACAGCGTCTCTAGAATAATATGCAACATAATTAATTAAAACAGGCTTAAGCACTAATGTATGTAGATAATTGATACACATAGTTTGCACACTAACCACAAAAAAAGTATGTTTTTTAATTACCACCATGCAAAGCTAATGAGTACACACAACTTAACACAAATATACATTTAATTTAGACATTTTAATTAGCTGAACGTGTTCTACAGCTATCACTCTTTTTATTCATAGAAGTTAGAATTAGAGTTAGAATTTGGAGGTAGAATTAGAGTCGGAATTTGGAGTGAGAATTAGAGTAAGAATTAGAGTTAGAAGTTAGAATTAGAGTTAGTTACCTTGAAATACTCCATCAGGGAACGGGAATACTTTACTGCATGGTCCTTCTTTAGTTTGAACATTCTCAAGTACAGGAGGGATAAACAGCGATTGCTATGGAGATAAGAGCATAATAACGTTCCATTAAATGCAGGACCTACAGTAATACAGTATATCTGGTATTGGCAACATAACAGGCTGTGTATCAATTACAGACATTAAGCATCAAATAAATAACTAAGGAAAATGTGTTTTCTAACACATTAACTTGACATCCATGATGCATGAATATTTCATGTTGTTGTTATCAGATCTACCTCTCTAATTTCTTAGAAAATAAAAGCTAGGAAACAAGAGGCAATAGTCAGACACCAGATGCTTTGGCCATATGCACCACCCCATGACATGACACCAGCACTCTGGCATTAATAAGTCATTACCACACTGCACTTCCTCGTTTCTCCCAATCTAAACCACATCAGCATGTTTTTACACACATGCGCACGTGCACGTACACACACACACGCACACACACACACACACACACACACACTTTGCCTTCTAAAACAAATTACAAGTATACACTGATGGATCATGTCAACCAGTGTCAAATATTTGAATATAATCCCTAATGATGTCAGAACGGTTTACTAACACAGGAATTATGACCTGGGTGTCTCACTCCTACTCTCATCACTGTCTACACTGCTATGACTGAGAGCCTAACCATAACATTCTAACCATAACATTCTAATTCTAAGCATTCCATTCTAACCATAACATTCTAATTCTAACCATGACATTCTAACCCTGACATTCTACTCAGATTATACAATCAATATGACAAGCAGCATATCCCCTGTAGCAGTGTGGTTAGTATACTGTATATGTTGCTAGCCGCCAGGAAATCTTTCATTATCCCTAATAGCTTAATGAAATACAAGAATAATGATCCCCTTTAAGCTGATTAAGTGCTTTAGCAGTGTTTTAAAGCTCCCTTCAAGATACATCCGATTGTCGGGGAGGGATGGCTGAGTGGAGATTTAAATAGTGTTTGAGCGAAGCGGCGGATTTAGCATCTAACGGGTTTGGAAGCCAGCTGGATTTTCTTAAATCAACCCAAACGCCCACACAGTCTAGAGATCCTTGTCCGTCATCACACCCATCAGAGGAATGATGGGTTTCCTTCAACCACACAGAGGTTCACATCAGAAACTATATCAAGGGAAAACTCACCACAATACAGCTAATTTCTTCTCGGCTACTGTTGCTGAGTGACTTGTAAAGTTCTTTAACCTCATGGCATATCTTCAAAAGCAGAAAAGACAAAAACATAAATCAATTAATTAATTAATTTCAGTTCAAATGACACAAAAAGGAGGATGACTCAATGTCCATAAAGCCAGGGAAGCGTCCATAAAGCCAGGGAAGCATACATTAAGCCAGGGAGCATACATAAAGCCAGGGAAGCATACATAAAGCCAGGGGAGCATACATAAAGCCAGGGAGCATCCATAAAGCCAGGAAGCATACATAAAGCCAGGGGAGCATACATAAAGCCAGGGGAGCATCCATAAAGCCAGGGGAGCATCCATAAAGCCAGGGGAGCATACATAAAGCCAGGGGAGCATACATAAAGCCAGGGAGCATCCATAAAGCCAGGGAAGCATACATTAAGCCAGGGAGCATCCATAAAGCCAGGGAGCATACATAAAGCCAGGGAGCATACATAAAGCCAGGGAGCATACATAAAGCCAGGGAAGCATACATAAAGCCAGGGAGCATACATAAAGCCAGGGGAGCATCCATAAAGCCAGGGAAGCATACATAAAGCCAGGGAGCATACATAAAGCCAGGGAGCATACATAAAGCCAGGGGAGCATCCATAAAGCCAGGGAGCATACATAAAGCCAGGGAGCATACATAAAGCCAGGGAGCATCCATAAAGCCAGGGAGCATACATAAAGCCAGGGAGCATACATAAAGCCAGGGAGCATTCATAAAGCCAGGGAGCATACATAAAGCCAGGGGAGCATACATAAAGCCAGGGAGCATCCATAAAGCCAGGGGCATACATAAACCAGGGGAGCATACATAAAGCCAGGGAGCATCCATAAAGCCAGGGAGCATACATAAAGCCAGGGGAGCATACATAAAGCCAGGGAAGCATACATAAAGCCAGGAGCATACATAAAGCCAGGGGAGCATACATAAAGCCAGGGGAGCATACATAAAGCCAGGGAGCATACATAAAGCCAGGGGAGCATACATAAAGCCAGGGAGCATACATAAAGCCGGGAAGCATACATAAAGCCAGGGAGCATCCATAAAGCCGGGAAGCATACATAAAGCCAGGGGAGCATACATAAAGCAAGGAGAGCATACCATAAAGCCAGGGAGCATACATAAAGCCAGGGAGCATCCATAAAGCCAGGGGAGCATACATAAAGCAAGGAGAGCATCCATAAAGCCAGGGGAGCATACATAAAGCAAGGAGAGCATCCATAAAGCCAGGGAGCATACATAAAGCCAGGAAGCATACATAAAGCCAGGGAGCATACATAAAGCAAGGAGAGCATACATAAAGCCAGGGAGCATACATAAAGCCAGGGAGCATCCATAAAGCCAGGGGAGCATACATAAAGCCGGGGAGCATCCATAAACCAGGGAGCATCCATAAAGCCAGGGAGCATACATAAAACTGGCGGCCTTGTGTCATTTTTTGTGTCCAATCGTTTTTGAAGAAAATATTTCAATCACCGGTGCATGAACCCCTGGGTCACATGTAGGAGACACAAGGTCCATCTATTTTCATTTTCACTGCCATTAATAAAATTAGGTCCACTAATTGCCTTGACTAGTCGGGTAGACTGGAGCAGGGCTGGATATAATGATGCTCATTTTGCTGAGGAGCAGGTGGGGATTGCTGGCCTGAGTGGGGGGTGGGAGTGGGAGGGAGGGACACATTGGTGGAGACACAAACCTGATGAGTTCAACTGTCTCAGAGTACATAGTGTATGGAGACTTGGCCTCCAGTGGGTCCTGTTCCATGGCGTTGCCACATTCTATGAACGTACAGCCCCCCATCAGCCCCGTAGTTAACAGCTTTGCCATACTTCTCCATCTTTGTGAAGAAACGACGAGACACGAACCTGGATCCGCATTAGAGTCACAACACTACAAGGACACAAAATATTCTCCACACATGAGTTATTTTCCACTTCCTCCAGAGTTCTTGTGAAAATAGATATTAAGCTGATTTAATCAGTAGGAAAAATAACTATGCTACATTAATGTTTGGGAAACAGAACATTCTTTTGATCTTCTTCAATTTTCTCGATTACATTACTAAAAATACAAACACACAAAGACCCAAAACACAAAACCAAAGAGCCTATGACAAATAAGAAGCTCATGAGCACACAAGTGTAAAATAAAAATATATTTACACACCACTTCACTGAAAGCACCTCTCAAGCAGGTTCTATCCATTTCCAAGTAAGCCACTTTTACTACATACCGACGGGGCTGGTGAAAGATTCATTACAGCTCAACGATTACTGTCATGTAACAAGGGCAATCAATTCCCTTCATTTTGTATTCATGGATGACTTTACCTCGCAGATCAGATTTATGGCCAAGTGGATGTAACTTCCGATAAAGGACAATGTCTGGGAGATAATTGCTAGAATCCAATTATTAGGGCACTATGAGTGTGTTGGTAAATCACGCCCGCCGCATGGGCTCAAGGCCCTCTCTCTGAGGACATTGAAGAGGTGTGAAAGAGACAGATCCCACAGCCTCACTTCAAAAAGACTACAGATCTCCACAAGGGCTCTCCTCTGTACATCTAGCAACATTCTTCCAGATAGGCCCCGTGTCTGTATGTCTGTCTGTCTGTCTGTTATTAAGACCAGTGGTTGTCTGTCAGTTATTAAGACCAGTGTCTGTTTGTTATTAAGACCAGTGTCTGTCTCTTATTAAGACCAGTGTCTGTCTGTCTGTAATTAAGACCAGTGTCTGTCTGTCTGTTATTAAGGACCAGTGTCTGTCTGTCTGTAATTAAGACCAGTGTCTGTCTGTCTGTTATTAAGACCAGAGAATGTCTGTTTGTTATTAAGACCAGTGTCTGTCTGTCTGTTATTAAGACCAGTGTCTGTCTGTCTGTAATTAAGACCAGTGTCTGTCTGTCTGTTATTAAAGCCAGAGTCTGTCTGTTTGTTATTAAGACCAGTGTCTGTCTGTTTGTTATTAAGACCAGTGTCTGTCTGTTATTAAGACCAGTGTCTGTCTGTCTGTTATTAAGACCAGTGTCTGTCTGTCTGTTATTAAGACCAGTGTCTGTCTGTCTGTTATTAAGACCAGTGTCTGTCTGTTATTAAGACCAGTGTCTGTCTGACTGTTATTAAGACCAGAGTCTGTCTGTTATTAAGACCAGTGTCTGTCTGTCTGTTATTAAGACCAGAGTCTGTCTGTTATTAAGACCAGTGTCTGTCTGTCTGTTATTAAGACTCAGTGTCTGTCTGTCTGTTATTAAGACCAGTGTCTGTCTGTTATTAAGACCAGTGTCTGTCTGTCTGTTATTAAGACCAGTGTCTGTCTGTTAATGTCTGTCTGTAATTAAGACCAGTGTCTGTCTGTCTGTTATTAAGACCAGTGTCTGTCTGTCTGTTATTAAGACCAGAGTATGTCTGTTTGTTATTAAGACCAGTGTCTGTCTGTCTGTTATTAAGACCAGTGTCTGTCTGTCTGTTATTAAGACCAGTGTCTGTCTGTTATTAAGACCAGTGTCTGTCTGTCTGCTATTAAGACCAGTGTCTGTCTGTTTGTTATTAAGACCAGTGTCTGTCTGTCTGTTAATAAGACCAGTGTCTGTCTGTCTGTTATTAAGACCAGAGTCTGTCTGTTCGTTATTAAGACCAGTGTCTGTCTGTTTGTTATTAAGACCAGTGTCTGTCTGTTTGTTATTAAGACCAGTGTATGTCTGTCTGTTATTAAGACCAGTGTCTGTCTGTTTGTTATTAAGACCAGTGTCTGTCTGTTTGTTATTAAGACCAGTGTCTGTCTGTCTGTTATTAAGACCAGTGTCTGTCTGTCTGTTATTAAGACCAGAGTCTGTCTGTCTGTTATTAAGACCAGTGTCTGTCTGTCTGTTATTAAGACCAGTGTCTGTTTGTTATTAAGACCAGTGTCTGTTTGTTTGTTATTAAGACCAGTGTCTGTCTGTTATTAAGACCAGTGTCTGTCTGTCTGTTATTAAGACCAGTGTCTGTTTGTTGTTAAGACCAGTGTCTGTCTGTCTGTTATTAAGACCAGTGTCTGTCTGTCTGTTAATAAGACCAGTGTCTATCTGTCTGTTATTAAGACCAGTGTCTGTCTGTCTGTTATTAAGACCAGTGTCTGTCTGTCTGTTATTAAGACCAGTGTCTGTCTGTCTGTTAATAAGACCAGTGTCTGTCTGTTTGTTATTAAGACCAGAGTCTGTCTGTCTGTTATTAAGACAAGTGTCTGTTATTAAGACCACTGTCTGTCTGTTTGTTATTAAGACCAGTGTCTGTCTGTCTGTTATTAAGACCAGTGTCTGTTTGTCTGTTATTAAGACCAGTGTCTGTCTGTCTGTTATTAAGACCAGTGTCTGTCAGTCTGTTGTTAAGACCACTGTCTGTCTGTTTGTTATTAAGACCAGTGTCTGTCTGTTATTATTCTCGTGTAAGTCGCTCTGGATAAGAGCGTCTGCTAAATGACTTCAAATGTAAATGTAAAATGTAAATGTAAATGTTATTAAGACCAGTGTCTGTTTGTCTGTTGTTAAAACCTTTTGGTGTTTGGGGGCAGTATTTTCATTTTTTTTTGTAAACCTGTCACGAGTCCGACCCGAGGGTGGTTCGGGAAAACGTAACGACAGAGCACCCTGGGTGCATTGGTGTAGTACAAGGCCAGCATTGAACTCTGTCTCTGCATTTTGACTCCACACCCACGACACCCGGAGCATTACAAAACCGTTCCCGTTTTAAACTGGATATTTTGCCAGGAAAAGATGCTAGAATATGCATATAATTTGGATTATAGCTTTGGATAGAAAACACTCTCACATTTCCAAAACTGTAAAGATATTGTCTGTGAGTATAACAGAACTGATGTTGCAGGCGAAAGCCTGAGAATAAATCCAATCCGGAAATGCCCCAGGTTTTGAAAGCGCTGCGTTCCAATGACTCCCTGTATGGCTGTGAATGTACCATCAACGAGCTTACGCTTTCTACGTATTCCCCAAGGTGTCTACAGCATTGTGACATAGTTTTACGCATTTCTGTTGAAGAATAGCCGTAACGAGCCACATTGCGTAAGTGGTCACATGGTGGCTCCGAGAGAGATTCTCGTGTAAATTGCAGAGGTAGCCATTACTCCAATCGGTCCTAGAGAAAAGGAATTGTCCCGATGGATATATTATCGAATAGATATTAGAAAAACACCTTGAGGGTGGATTCTAAACAACGTTTGCCATGTTTCTGTCAATATTATGGAGCTAATTTGGAATAGTTTTAAGCGTTGTGGTGACCGCAATTTCAAGGCGATTTCTCAATAAGCGTGAAGAACAAACAGAGCTATTTCACCTGCAAAAATAATCTTTTGGGAAAACATGAACTTTGGCTGTCTACCTGGGAGTCTCGTGAGTGAAAACATCAAAGTTCATCAAAGGTAAACTATTTAATTTGATTGCTTTTCTGATTTCCGTGACAAGTTTGCCTGCTGCTAGCAAGGCATAATGCTATGCTAGGCTATGATAAACTTACACAAATGCTTGTCTAGCGTTGGCTGAAAAGCATATTTTGAAAATCTGAGATGACAGGGTGATTAACAAAAGGCTCAGCTGTGTTCCAATATATTTCACTTGTGATTTTCATGAATAGGAATATTTTCTAGGAAGATTTATGTCCGTTGCTTTATGCTAATTAGTGTCAGAAGATGATAACGGTCCCGTTCATGGGCTGGGCGTCACTACAGGTTAAGACCAGTGTCAGTCTGTCTGTATATTAATACAGTGTCAGTCTGTCTATTATTAAGACCAGTGTCTGGCTGAGACAATGTCAAAAAAATATTCTCTACCAAAGTAAATGCTGTATTAAATGGTTTAAATACATTTTGCGGTGACTAATAAAACAACAGCTTACCAGTGCATCTGCTTTGTGCTTCAGTTTCTTGGCTTCCTGCATGTAGTAGTCTGCAGTGTGAACTCTGTGGAGAACACATGCATTGAGAATATGTCAGTCATGTCAGTGATGTTGGAAATATAAATCTGTTTACAGTTGTGTGACTGCCTGGATTGCTTAAGGATAATGTTGTCCTCCAAATGCTGAATATGTTTCATTTTTGAATGATCAATATAGAAGACTCGACTTTGTAATCACATCCCACACACCACGTCAACTTCCCTGGGTTCTGTTCTGTTCCATTTTAATCATGTTTGAGACTTAAATTAGTACATACATGTCATTCAATCTGTCAGTACATCATGTCATTCAATCCGTCAGTACATCATGTCAATCTGTCCAGTACATCAAGTCATTCAATCTGTCAGTACATCAAGTCATTCAATCTGTCAGTATATCACTGTGTCGTTCAATCTGTCAGTACATCATGTCATTCAATCTGTCAGAACATCAAGTCATTAAATCTGTCAGTATATCATGTCATTCAATCTGTCAGTACATCATGTCGTTCAATCGTCAGTACATCATGTCATTCAATCTGTCAGTACATCATGTCATTCAATCTGTCAGTACATCAAGTCACACCTGTCAGTATATCATGTCATTCAATCTGTCAGTACATCATGTCATTCAATCTGTCAGTACATCATGTCATTAAATCTGTCATACATCATGTCATTCAATCTGTCAGTACATCATGTCATTCAATCTGTCAGTAGTACATCAAGTCATTCAGTCTGTCAGTACATCATGTCATTCAAATCTGTCAGTATATCATGTCATTCAAATCTGTCAGTACATCATGTCATTCAAATCTGTCAGTACATCAAGTCATTCAATCTGTCAGCATATCATGTCAGAGACAAAAAACACAATATGTGTTTTTGGAGTGTTTGGAGAATTTAGTTAGTCATAAGTACTTGTTATTGAACGTTAGCTTCGGTCTTCTTGGCTCCATGTGGTCCATGGACAGAGATGAGGGGTTGGACCAAAGGTCGGAATCAGACTGACCGTTACCATGGAAACTGCCAGATGGTTTGCTGTGGGTATCTTCCTCCTGTGAGATGGAGGGGTCAATTAAAATGCTAATTAGCATCCAGCAGTAAGTCTAATCATACTGTAAGGATTCATCTTGGTGATTTGGACTGCCGTTACATGTGTGGCCATGGTGTATTTTTTTCTGTCCTGGCTTTAAACATATTCAGCCATTTCCCTCTCTTCAAGGCTGTTTATAACTCCTTTCAAAGGGTAATTAGATTAGATTTGCAAAAACACAGGAAATAGTGGTAGAAGCCTGGAGCAGAGAAATAATCTGCAGCAACAGCACCGTCTTCCAACTTCTCTGCACAATGAATTGTAGAAGACACGTTCTCGTAGCAAACGGAGTGGACGCAAAAGTATCACACTTTAAACATTTTACATTTAAAAAATGTTGCTCGGTAATTGATTATGATAGCAGTACAAAAGTAATAAATACCATTTTACTGTATAATAACGCCGAAGAACAACAGCTTTCCCCTACTCACACTGCTTGTCTTGGAATGTGAGAAGAATTTGCTCTCTCCTTTGCTGTGGTGCTTGTGTGAGGAAGAGGAGGATGAGGAGGAGGAGAAGGGGGGCAGAGAGCAGCTGAGGGCGGGTAGTAATAAGGGCGCCGCTAGCGCCGCCTCCTGGCTGAAGGAAGAACACTCGCTGGTCCTGCGCTGGCGGGAGGGAGGCTCGTCAGAGAGAGGCGACAGCAGGGGAGGCAGCAGCTCTCTCTTCCTGGGCTGTTTCCTCAGAGAGCTGGGATTAGACAAACACAGAAACACTTATGAATGCTTATGTATTGCTTATGAAGTGTTATGACCCCCCCCCAATAATGTGAGTTGCAAACCAATCTCAACTGCTATGTCATCAAAGTGGTGGATGGATGAAAAAAATGAGAAATGACTTGACTGTCTGAGGTATTTGTAAAATTGAGAAGTACAGGCATTATGTGCAGGCCTGAAAGAAAGCAGCTGTCCTTAGAACATTATGTTTGTCAGAATGAATGATTATTTCTGCTTTTATTATAAGACTAATTCAATGCAGCACTATACAGGTAAGGCATAAAGTACAGATACTTCTCAGTGTCTGTTGGGTTTCATAAAAGAGCATATCCAACTGAAGATCAACCAATGGAACCAAGATTTAAAAAGAACTGACGTTGGCATAAGATGGAGTGAAAGTTTGAGCATAACTAACAAAATTGTACGCTTAATCCAGTTTAAACTAATATATATAGAATGTATTACACAAAATGCACAGATTTAACAGTACAATGGCAGAGTCATGTGTCAAGTGTACAACTAATAATGATTCAATAATCCATGCTTTCTAGGAATGCTATAAAGTTCAGAAGTTGTGGGCGGAGCTAGAAAGTTACAATATAAACATACTTTTAATCTGCCTGTGTGCATATTTCAAGACATGACTTATGGGGGTGTAGTGAGATACCAATGGGCTGTAAAATTATTTTCTCATCACTCATCAAAAACGTATACTAAAAATTAGGAAGTCAATCAATCCGCCATCCTTAATACAATGAAAAAAATCAAATGATTTGTTATTGAAATTGCATGGGCGACTGAGAAAAACAAACTGGTTCAATTTGAGGTCATGTGACAAACATTAATGCAGGCACTAGGGATGGGATTGTGACAGGCGGGTCTGGACAGATGAGACATGGCCATTGTTTGTATGTGTCCGTAAGTTGTCGGTACGTATGTATATGTTGGTTTTGTTCTTTGGAATGTAAAAAAGAACAAAAAGGAGTATATCAATGATATTTAATATAATTTAAACATATCCTTTTGGCTTTGTTTAAAACCATAAAACCATTTACATTTTGACACATTATTTTTCAGTGCCTGACCCTCTAAGGAGGCAGCCAAGAAATAGGACTAGAAATAACCCTGTAGTGCACTGAGGGGTCAGAATATTGATTGATCAGGCAGTGGAACGGCAGTTTGTTGAGACAGAAAGCACTTAGATTCACAGTCCTTCTAATATCCACTCCTGCTCCAGAAACCTGGCCCCTCAGAGGGGAACCCAGCAGACTGCAGTCTGGATCCATGTGTGTGTGTGTGTGTGTGTGTGTGTGTGTGTGTGTGTGTGTGTGTGTGTGTGTGTGTGTCTACGTGGGGATTCTATTAACAATAACATTTCCTCAATTTCTCCATGTTAACAGTTAAGATACAGGTAAGGAAGTTGCCGTTATATAGTTTCCTCAAAGTCATTATTGAGTTTAAAAACCAGCAAGAATGTAAAGCAGCAGCGAGAAACCTCGCCTCCCTCCTGCAGCTACTATATTTTTCACATTGTTTGCAACAACAGATTATTTTCGCCCCCTTTCCCTAAACTCGTGGGGATTTTATATATGAGAAAAAAATGCTTAGCTGGCGCAAGAGCGCCTGAAGCAGCAACGGGGGAAACACAGTCAGAAACCTCATTAGGATTATGTTGCTCAGGTTATTTGTCAACAGCAGCATATTTTGTCTTGTTTCATAGGCCGGAAAATGAGCAGAACCCTGGTCGGTTTAACGGAATTAATACAAAGCATCTTTACACTCCAATCTGATTAAAAGGCTTTGAGGTTGTCTAAATTCAACTGATTTAAAGGCTTCAGCCCAGACCAAAGGGTTCAATATTTCTGCACTAGATACCCGTAGCAGCTCATATATCACAGTGCTGGGTAATCATATTAAATATATGTTGTGATTAGTGGTCAAGCTCAGCTAGCGGACACTCCATCCTCCGGACTCACTACACTCGACCCCCGACCCTTGTCACCAGCGTCCCTTTGATGAGCAGTAGGTCTCCGCAGCGCTAATTAAATATCTAAAATTAGCTTTAGCGCCCTTGTCGGTGTCATGTTACCTTAACGCTGTAGGACACAGGACACAGCACAGAGCTACCAGCAGCTAAGGGTATACCATACTAGAAACATCACTGCTCCTGTAGCTCCGAGCATCCTCTCTGAGGAGGATCTACACTGGTTGGACGTAGCCATTCACAACACATACAGCACTACCA
Organism: Oncorhynchus masou masou; assembly: GCF_036934945.1. Lineage (NCBI taxonomy): Eukaryota > Metazoa > Chordata > Actinopteri > Salmoniformes > Salmonidae > Oncorhynchus > Oncorhynchus masou. The sequence goes on along the minus strand of NW_027011166.1, from coordinate 11,140 downwards.
CCCATAAGAGAAAAACAACAGCCTATATGTACACTGTGGACATCCATAATGAATGTGTATATCCCTGTAACCATTTACTGTAGATAACAGGTATGCTCTACACATTCCTTTTCTCATCCAGTAACCATAGTGATGAGTAAGTACTGCACAGTGAGCGGTTCGGCGACACTTACTCTTTTGTGCTAATGTTCTTGTGGTTGTGAATGGGTGAGATGCACGGGGAAGAAGCATGGAGTCTTTCTCCAACCGTAACTTCTTGCTCCCGCCGACAGCGTTACAATGGTCCGACTAAAGAACACACACACAAACAGCACAGTCAGCATTGAACATACTATCAGCACTTTCTCACTGCTCATCCATGGACACACTCCAACCACTGTCCCACAAACCAATAACAGTTAGTACCTAGAGAGAAAAAGAGTGAGAAAGGTTCTGCACTTGCCTTGTGTTTCCTCTTGGCCTTGCTTGGGGTTTCTCAACAGGGGTAGACTGTTGACTGGCGGGGGACTGGCGTCTGTGCTTGGTGCTGGGTTCCCAGTGTTCCTGGGGCTCAACCTTCACAGGAGGGGCTCAGGGGGTCCTGTCCTGGGATTCTAGACAGGAAGCTCAGCTCGATCTTCACCCACAGTGACTTGATGTCCTCAAAGTCCCTGAGAGGGGACAACAGTTCGTTCTGGACGATGGGGACAGGGGTCAAGAGGGGTCTTCCAGTAAGCCCCCAACCACACCAGGGTCTGGGATAGAGATGGAAGTGCTGCAGGTGCTGGTAAGGCTACTGACACTCAGGAGATTGGCTGCTTTGAGAGTCTGCAGGCTGCTGGGACCTGGGCAGGGAGGGTTAGGGACCTTGATCAGATCCTCTGGTTCAGAGTGGCACTCAGACGACGAAGACTCCGTCTCGATGAACTCCTTGGACTTGGGGAGGATCCTGGTGGGCCCCCTGTGCTTCTTCTTGTCCAAGACTGGGGCTGGGGGAGGATGAGCTGGAGTAGTAGTAGTGGTAGTGGTGGTGCGAGGTTCCTTCCTAGGGGCAGCTTTCCCACTGGTGCCCTTGGTCCTGGACTTGGGCGGCTCCAGAAGAGGCGGAGGCTCCTTCTCCTTAGGGGTAGTGCTGATGGAGGGGTTGATGGGCTTGGACCAGGAGCTGTGTTCTTCCAGGCTGGATGAGCGCTCCACTTTCTTTGGCTGCTTCTTTCCAATGCTGCGTCTGGCTGGGGCCGGCTCCACCACCACCGCTGCTGGGGACTTTGAACTCTTGCCCTCTGAGACCTTTGGTCCAGTCTTGGGCTTGGCCTTCTCTCGGATGGGGCTGAGGAGGGCCCGTTCCTTGGCGTCGGTCTGGGCCAGCAGGACGGTGGGCCCAGGCTTGCTCTTTCCTGGGGCCAGGTCCTGGCTCCCAGGTGCCTGCTGGCTGTGGTCAGGCTGGGAGCTGCAGAGCCCATGGCTCTCTCTCTCTGACTGGGTACTGATAAGTGCTTTATTGTGTGGGGTCACTTTGTTCAGCCACTTATCCAGCTGCCATTTGTTTGTTGATGGAAGTTCAGGCTGTGTGAGAACAAAAGAAGTATCAAGGACAAAGAATATACAGTTAGATAGATCCACGTTTAGTTTGATAGTAGACTACATAGCTTCATAAAACACTGTGTTGACTCATGAAAGTAAAATGTGATAATTCAATTGTCTCTTCAGAGCTATGTGCTATCAAACCAACGAGCCAATGTCCTGATGAAGAGACCATTAAAATGAACTCTCAGAAACTCATGAATGACTGAGTAGTGCTCCAAATTGTCCTTGTGCTAGTCTCCGACCATGCCATCTCACATCGTTTGTTTTGTACCATTATGCCCGACGACAAGTAGAAGTGTTTCATTTGAAATCATAAAATACTGTCCTGAATGATTGAAATGGCAAATCATTTCGAAAGGAAATGTTGTGGAAATTAATTGACTAAGGAATTAAAACCACTGAGTATAAAACAGGGGAAAACACATACTTTCCCTTTCACTCTTCCTCTCTCTGAAAGGCCCAGCCTTTAAATCCCATCTAACATGGCTTCCGAAAACTCCCTGTGTTTTCAGTAAAACATCAATGGAGTGCACTTAGAGAGGAAATGAGACATCCTTAAAGACGGGACAGGCCTGTTTCCTGGCCCACCTGTCTGTTCCAATTGGCTCTTCCTTGGTGGACAGAAAGTCATATGACCTGTAGAGGGCGCCCAGATGCACTGTGGTAAATATTTACCCGGGTCTAACACTCAGTGCTCCTCTGTGGAATACTACTCTGCCTGGCCCTTGATCTGCTTAAACTGCCATGCAAGCAGTCGAAGTCACTTTACCCATCAACTGCAACAACCGGGAAAGAGGAAAGTTGCTACTAAGTCGGCTAGTTTAATCCTATCAAAATAATAGTGATATTAGAGTAGATGGGGGTTTTCATCCCTGGATCAAAATGTTGTACTAGTGGTATTAGTGTAATACAGTGTGTTTCTGTAGCCTAAAATAATAGGATAAATGTTTTTCCCTATGGTATAACACAGGTTGAGTATTGGTTGATGGCACAGTGAAAAGAAGAATCTGACTATCGGTTGGTTGGTACAATACAGTAAGGAGCGATGTGTTATACCTCTGGGGTGGCGGTCCGGGGAGGCCCCGTTACACTCGCTGTCACTGGAGCTGCTCTCACTGTCTGAATCCACTGGGCTGCTCTCTGATTCACTGGAGCTGGCCGAGGCGCCACTAGAGTGGCCCGGGTCACTGGTCCGGACGTGGCCACAGGGATGCTGGGTAGAGAGATTTAGAGAAAGAACGAGAGAAGAAAGAGAAAGAGAGATAGAGAGAGAGAGAACATGTAGAGAAGGACATGAGAGAGAAAAAGTGTATATATGTTTGTATAGATAAACATTTACTGTGTGATAGACAAAGCTTTACTGTAGCCTCATATTTCAGCAGCACTACCTAGCCCTCTGTAGCCCCGGACTGATCTCATTCCACTGAGCGTGTGTGACTACGCTGATGCGCTGTGACGCAGATTTCTTTTTGTGTCATCATTTTGCTAAGAGCAGCCTTGTGCTCTGCTTCATGTTTGACGCCAGCCACACGCCCGGCCTTGTGCTCTCTCTGCCCAGCACTAGCGCCGTGGTGCTGGCTCGCTCAGCAGTGACAGAGTTGGTCGCGATGAGTCCGCCTGTCGTGGACATGACTCCAGATCCACACAGCCTAAAGACAGCTGGAGACAGCCCATCAATCACAGCATCTCTCTCTCTCTTTCTCTCTCTCTCAACAAAGCAAACTGTTATTAAGAGAATAATGCATCTGACATCTGATTAGCAATTTCATCAAATACATCATATACAGTGACAAGAAAAAGTATGTGAACCCTTTGAATTACCTGGATTTCTGCATAAATTGGTCATAAAATTCGACCTGATCTTCATCTAAGTCACAACAATAGACAAACATAGTCTGCCTAAACTAACACACACAATTATACGCTGTCATGTTTTCATTGAACACACCATGTAAACATTCACAGTGCAGGGTGGGAAAAGTATGTAAACCCTTGGATTTAATAATTGGTTGACCCTCCTTTAGCATTAACCTCAACCAAATGTTTTCTGTAGTTGTGTATCAGACCTACTGTGATCCAGGAGGAATTTTGGACATTCCTCTTTACAAAACTGTTTCAGTTCAGCAATATTCTTGGGATGTCTGGTGTGAACCGCTCTTGAGGTCATGTCACAGCATCTCAATCGGGTTAAGGTCAGGACTCTGACTGGCCCACTCCAGAAGGCGTATTTTCTTCTGTTGAAGCCATTCTGTTGTTGATTTACTTCTGTGTTTTGGGTCGTTGTCCTGTTGCATCACCCAACTTCCGTTGAGCTTCAATTGACGGACAGATAGCCTAACATTCTCCTGCAAAATGTCTTGATAAACTTGGGAATTCATTTTCCGTCAATGATAGCAAGCTGTCCAGCCTGAGGCAGCAAAGCAGCCCCAAACCATGATGCTCCCTCAACCATATTTTACAGTTGGGATGAGGTTCAGATGTTGGTGTGCTGTGCCTTTTTTCTCCATACATAGTGTTGTGTGTTCCTTCCAAACAACTCAACTTTAGTTTCATTTATCCACAAGTGTATTTTGGAACATATCCTGGAACATCCAGGTGCTCTTTTGCGAACTTCAGAAGTGCAGCAATGTTTTTTTTGGACAGCAGTGTCTTCTTCCATGGTGTCCTCCAATGATCACCATTCTTGTTTACTGTTTCACATATCGTAGCCTTGTCAGCAGAGATGTTACCATGTTCCAGAGATTTCTGTAAGTCTATAGCTGACACTAGGATTCTTCTTAACCTCATTGGGCATTCTGCACTGTGCTCTTGCAGTCATCTTTGCAGGGATCCACTCTTAGGGGAGAGTAGCAACAGTGCTGAACTTTCTCCATTTATAGACAATTTGTCTTACCGTGGACTGATGAACATTACAGCTTTTAGAGATACTTTGGAACCATTTCCAGCTTTATGCAAGTCAACAATTCTTAGTCTTAGGTCTTCTTAGATCTCTTTGTTCTAGGCATGGTTCACATCAGGCAATGCTTCATGTGAATAGCAAACTCAGATGTTGTCAGTGTTGTTTATATTGCAGGGCAGCTCTAACCAACATCTCCAACCTCATCTCATTGATTGGACTCCAGGTTAGCTGAGTCCTGACTCCAATGAGCTTTAGGGCAAGTCATTAGCCTTGGGGTTCAGATACGTTTTCCAACCTACACTGTGAATGTTTCAATGATGTATTCAATATAGACAAGAAAAATACAATCATTGGTGTGTTGTTTGTTTCAGGACACTGTGTTTGTCTATTGTTGTGACTTAGAGGAAGATCAGATCAAATTTTTTGACACATTTATGTCAAAATCCAAGTAATTCCAAAGGGTTCACATACTTTGTCTTGCAACTGTAACTGCAGAACAAAGGAAATTGACATCATGCTTTATAATAAGCAATTTATTCTCCCTATTGAAAGTGTCAACACTAGACTAGCTGAAGAAGATGTTGCAGGGGTGTATGGTACTGTGGGTCTGCTGGAGAAGGTAACAGCTCTAGCGGTTGATGATAAATGCCTTCAGGAGGCCGTTTGCTTTCTCACCACCTACGTACTTAATATTCCACACTCTTTCAACTCTCTGTCATGCTACTGGTTCATCTGTTGGATCCGCTTTCTAACACAATAAAACCCACACAACTGAACGCAGGAGGATGGAGGCCCGTTAATTGTGGAGGACGGGCTCGTGCTAATGGCAGAAGTGGAATTGGTGGAATGGTATAAAATACAACAAACACATGGTTTCCATGTGTTTGATGCCATCTCTGCTGGCCTCCTCCAGGCATTGTTGGATCCGTCCTCCTCAGCAGCCTCCACTGCTACTGAAGCCATCTAAAGACGCCCACCCACTATAGTCTAAAGACCGGTTATAGAGGACCTGAGACACACTGGACAGGACAGTGGAAATTAAACATGATGTGTAATGATGGGGGTCTTTTTTGTCAACTCCCATTGATGATTGTGTTTTTCTGTGACAGGGTGATGGGGCACATGGCAGCTTGGAGATCAAATCTGGGACACAGCTGTGGCACTAGGTTATGGGATATAGCTATGGCACTAGGTTATGGGACAATGCTGTGGCACTAGGTTATGGGACATAGCTGTGGCACTAGGTTATGGGACATAGCTGTGGCACTAGGTTATGGGACATAGCTGTGGCACTAGGTTATGGGACAGCTGTGGCACTAGGTTATGGGACATAGCTGTGGCACTAGGTTATGGGACATAGCTGTGGCACTAGGTTATGGGACATAGCTGTGGCACTAGGTTATGGGACATAGCTGTGGCACTAGGCTATGGGACATAGCTGTGGCACTAGGTTATGGGACACAGCTGTGGCACTAGGCTCTGGGACATAGCGGTGGCACTAGGTTATGGGACATAGCTGTGGCACTAGGCTCTTGGACATAGCCACAGCACTAGGCTCTGGGACATAGCTGTGGCACTAGGCTCTGCAGTGAAACACAGCCATGTGTCAAATAACTACACTGTGCCATGGACCAATAGCTATTTACTAATGTCCAGCTTGTCTGAGCCATGTCAAGTCCTTAAAGAAGTAGCTAACTCTCCTGCCCCCAGGGCTTGCCTTGTGGCCGTTTGGTTCCAAAGCAGAATTCTGAGGCTCACAGCCAGTTCAGGTTAATAATTAAAGATAAAGGAAGTGGACAAGGCCCTGTGGGTAATATAGTGTGGCATGGTGTTCCTATGCCCTGCCCTAGCAGTGCCCGCCACTGCCCATTGCTAGTAGGATGGCAGAGTAGGAGGAGGACAAGGCCCTGTGGGTAATATAGTGTGGCATGGTGTTCCTATGCCCTGCCCTAGCAGTGCCCGCCACTGCCCATTGCTAGTAGGATGGCAGAGTAGGAGGAGGACAAGGCCCTGTGGGTAATATAGTGTGGCATGGTGTTCCTATGCCCTGCCCTAGCAGTGCCCGCCACTGCCCATTGCTAGTAGGATGGCAGAGTAGGAAGAGGACAAGGCCCTGTGGGTAATATTGTGTGGCATGGTGTTCCTATGCCCTGCCCTAGCAGTGCCCGCCACTGCCCATTGCTAGTAGGATGGCAGAGTAGGAGAGGACAAGGCCCTGTGGGTAATATAGTGTGGCATGGTGTTCCTATGCCCTGCTCTAGCAGTGCCCTCGCGCCACTGCCCATTGCTAGTAGGATGGCAGAGTAGGAGGAGGACATGGTAACCCAACAGTAAAGGACAGTAAAGGACCATCGATCTACACACATCACTCTAGATAACCCTAGCTGAAATGACAAGGCAACCACTGACAGATCCATGGCGTACTAGGAATAGTTCTAAGAATACCCTTTTTTCTACATTCCATTTTTTTTAATGTAGCGGCAGGGTAGCCTAGTGGTTAGAGCGGTGGACTCGTAACCGGAAGGTTGGGAGTTCAAACTCCCGAGCTGACAAGGTACAATTCTTTCCCATCAAAAACAGTGGGTTAACAGGCAAGACCACTGTCTCAGGCCGTTATTGAAAATAAGAATTTGTTCTTAACTGACTTGCCTGGTTAAATAAAGGTAAAAAAAATGTAAGTAGAATTACTGTGGCTTTCTCCAATACCCAAGTGTTGTCCATGTCATTCTCTGGAAGAAGAAACGGAATTAGTATCCTAGGTCCCATTAAAGTGTTTAAAATAGACCTTTTGGAGAGATTCTTTCTTTCACCACTCAGTCTCTCCAAGTAGTGCTTGTGCATGTAAATAATTAATAAAAGGGAAGCGCTAATGTTCTATTTGAGAGCGTGAAGAATAGCAGCGTAGTAAGGTCACTTCATTTCCTTTGTCCACTTGATGAAGGTGAGCCTCAGCTGACAGCTGATAGAATCCTGTGGTGAATTGTGTGAAAATAAGGGGCTGGTGTCTTTAGAACAATGGCTGCTGTCTGCTTTCAGTGTGTTCACCTCGGTCTAGCCCACTAACCTCGGACCTGCTAACAGGCTCTGCTCTCAGAACACCCTCCTAACCTCTCTAACCTGTTTCTGTTATCTCGGTGCTCGCAACAACGAGCTGCCTTTCTCACAGCAGACTATAAAGACATTTAGAAAAAACCTCCTCCTCTGTCCATGGAACTGGCTGTTCCAACCAGAGTGATGGAATTCATGGCAGGCAGGGGAAAATAATGACTCATTTGCTGCCGTAACACATCATCCCCGTTCAGAGGAAGGTTATTGACATACAACAGAGAAAATAAACAAACAGTTGCATACGTCTCTAATGCAGACGACTACTATAATGTGTTTCAATCACCGGCGTTCAAAGGGCCTCACGCGTCTCACACATTTAGATTTGAACACCAAACGTGGCACTATTAATCTGCGATAATTTAAGTAAATAAACAAATGGCATTCATAATTAATGGGTTTTCCAATTTCTTCCTCATTCCAAAACAAACTGGATGGAGGGCCTTCAGGAACAGACTGGGAGAGGAGGAAAGAAGTGTCTCCCAGCAGAGAGACAGTAGCCCAAGGCAAACCCCAGACAAATCCCAGGCTCCACACAAGGACCTCTGGGAATGTGATAGGAGGGTACTCCAAAATCAACATCTTCTAACTCACCACACAGTACCAGTGCATATATTTCACCATTTATGCCAGCTAATTCATTTGAGTCTTCAAGATTCTTCACGGAGCTGTCCAGATATAGATTCACAGTGAGTTTTAAAGAGGCGGCAGCTCTACTGTATCAATCCATGGAGTCACATTATCAGATTATCTACAGTTATGTACAACTCTTTGAACAAGACGCTGCCAGACAGACCCAGACAGAATCCTGATGTAGTCATTACACAAACCAAATGTCTTGGAGCATTCATTAAACATTTAATAAATAAGTCAAGTTAGGATATTTCAAACTGTTTACCCCATAAATATTCAATGTTTAGTAATGAAGCACCACCGATAAATCCATGATTATCGAAAACTTCAACAAGCATTTCTCAACGGCTGGCCATGCTTTCCGCCTGGCTACTCCAACCTCAGCCAACAGCTCCGCCCCCACCGCAGCTTCTCGCACAAGCCCTCCCAGGTTCTCCTTTACCCAAATCCAGATAGCAGATGTTCTGAAAGAGCTGCAAAACCTGGACCCGTACAAATCAGCTGGGCTTGACAATCTGGACCCTCTATTTCTGAAACTATCCGCCGCCATTGTCGCAACCCTATTACCAGCCTGTTCAACCTCTCTTTCATATCGTCTGAGATCCCCAAGGATTGGAAAGCTGCCGCAGTCATCCCCCTCTTCAAAGGGGAGACACCCTGGACCCAAACTGTTACAGACCTATATCCATCCTGCCCTGCCTATCTAAGGTCTTCGAAAGCCAAGTCAACAAACAGGTCACTGACCATCTCGAATCCCACCGTACCTTCTCCGCTGTGCAATCTGGTTTCCGAGCCGGTCACGGGTGCACCTCAGCCACACTCAAGGTACTAAACGATATCATAACCGCCATCGATAAAAGACAGTACTGTGCAGCCGTCTTCATCGACCTTGCCAAGGCTTTCGTCAATCACCATATTCTTATCGGCAGACTCAGTAGCCTCGGTTTTTCGGATGACTGCCTTGCCTGGTTCACCAATTACTTTGCAGACAGAGTTCAGTGTGTCAAATCGGAGGGCATGCTGTCCGGTCCTCTGGCAGTCTCTATGGGGGTGCCCCAGGGTTTAATTCTCGGGCCGACTCTTTTCTCTGTATATATCAATGATGTTGCTCTTGCTGCGGGCGATTCCCTGATCCACCTCTACGCAGACGACACCATTCTATATACTTCCAGCCCGTCCTTGGACACTGTGCTATCTAACCTCCAAACGAGCTTCAATGCCATACAACACTCCTTCCGTGGCCTCCAACTGCTCTTAAACGCTAGTAAAACCAAATGCATGCTTTTCAACCGATCGCTGCCTGCACCCACATGCCCGACGAGCATCACCACCCTGGATGGTTCTGACATTGAATATGTGGACACCTATAAGTACCTAGGTGTCTGGCTAGACTGTAAACTCTCCTTCCAGACTCATATCAAACATCTCCAATCGAAAATCAAATCAAGAGTCGGCTTTCTATTCCGCAACAAAGCCTCCTTCACTCACTCCGCCAAACTTACCCTAGTAAAACTGACTATCCTACCGATCCTCGACTTCGGCGATGTCATCTACAAAATTGCCTCCAACACTCTACTCAGCAAACTGGATGCAGTTTATCACAGTGCCATCCGTTTTGTCACTAAAGCGCCTTATACCACCCACCACTGCGACTTGTATGCTCTAGTCGGCTGGCCCTCGCTACATATTCGTCGCCAGACCCACTGGCTCCAGGTCATCTACAAGTCCATGCTAGGTAAAGCTCCGCCTTATCTCAGTTCACTGGTCACGATGGCAACACCCATCCGTAGCACGCGCTCCAGCAGGTGTATCTCACTGATCATCCCTAAAGCCAACACCTCATTTGGCCGCCTTTCGTTCCAGTACTCTGCTGCCTGTGACTGGAGCAATTGCAAAAATCCCTGAAGTTGGAGACTTTTATCTCCCTCACCAACTTCAAACATGTGCTATCTGAGCAGCTAACCGATCGCTGCAGCTGTACATAGTCTATTGGTAAATAGCCCACCCATTTTCACCTACCTCATCCCCATACTGTTTTTATTTATTTACTTTTCTGCTCTTTTGCACACCAATACACACTACCTGTACATGACCATCTGATCATTTATCACTCCAGTGCTAATCTGCAAAATTGTAATTATTCGCCTACCTCCTCATGCCTTTTGCACACAATGTATATAGACTCCCTTTTTTTGTACTGTGTTATTGACTTGTTAATTGTTTACTCCATGTGTAACTCTGTGTTGTCTGTTCACATTGCTAAGCTTTATCTTGGCCAGGTCGCAGTTGCAAATGAGAACTTGTTCTCAACTAGCCTACCTGGTTAAATAAAGGTGAAAAAAAAAAATCCAGGCCAGTGCAATTTGGAGAAAAAAAGGGATATTTACAACTCAATATATCTCACTCACTCATATACATACATACATACATACATACATACATACATACATACATACATACATACATACATACATTCATACGTGAGCAATATCTATCTATCTATCTATCTATCTATCTATCTATCTATCTATCTATCTATCTATATTTATCTATCTCCAATGGGATCATCAAGGGTCACAACAAGGCCAACCACCAGCGATCCCGCGGCCAGGGGCTGGTTGAATTGGCAGCTTTAGGAACAGTCTTCTATCGATGTGTGATTTTCTCCTTCTATTTACACTGATACCATAATCCTCGATCAATAAGGCCAATAGACAGAGGCCGCTGGCGGAATTGATGAGGCGAGTGGTGGAGGAGCTAGCCTTCAGCCTCAGACAGTGGAACAAGAGAGAGAGACAGCAGAAAGAGAGAGAAGAGACAGATCTATCAAAAGAAGAGGCAGGCAGGGCTGGAGGCTAGCCCCTGAAGTTGGTGGGTGGTGGAGAAGAATCATTAAATCAGACCTGGGTACAGACAGAACACATCTACATTTGGAGG
>NW_027011165.1:631195-633178 GCF_036934945.1 Oncorhynchus masou masou | reverse complement strand
GAGGGAGTGGTTTAAACTAGGAGTGGTTTAAACTAGGAGTGATTTAAACTAGGAGTGGTTTAAACTAGGAGTGGTTTAAACTAGGAGTGGTTTAAACTAGCAGTAGTTTAAACTAGGAGTGGTTATCTCCCAACTCTGAGGACATGTCATTTGTTACATTTCACCCAATGGATGAAGGCAGCTAGAAGGCTGAACCCAGAAGACAACTCTAAATCAACACTTACTGATATTATCCTAACATCCTTTACTCATATTCTAGTGTTGCTTTATTCAACGGGTGTCAGAAAGCCTATGATATCAATAGAGTAGCAAACAGCAGGGCAGGGAAGTGAACCCGGGTCGATGGTGGGAAAGGCAAACACCCTACGCACCAATAGGGTTAACCCACATGTTGGGAGTTGTAATGTGGCTCACTCTGCCCCCTCCGAACAGGAAGACGCCTACTCAGCCCCCTCACACGTCCAGGCCTTGCGTTCTGATGACCTTACGGACACCATTCCATTCTGACACCAGTGTAGCAAACAGCAGGGCAGGGAAGCGAACCCGGGTCGATGGTGGGAAAGGCAAACACCCTATGCACCAATCGGGTTAACCCACATGGTGGGAGTTGTAATGTGGCTCACTCTGCCCCCTCCAAACAGGAAGACGCCTACTCAGCCCCTCACACGTCCAGGCCTTGCGTTCTGATGACCTTACAGACACCATTCCATTCTGACACCAATGTAGCGAACAGCAGGGCAGGGAAGCAAACCCGGGTTGATCGTGTGAAAGGCAATCACCATATGCATTCATTCATTGGCCCCAACAGGGTTACTTGGTTGGTATTGTGACCAACGTTCCCACTAAGCTGAGCCCGTGCTCAGGCTCGCAGCCCCAGAGGAAATAGTGAAGACATCACAACTATGAAATAACACATATGGAATCATGCTGTAACCAAAAAGTGTTAAACAAATGAAAATATATTTTATATTTGAGATTCTTCAAAGTAGCCACCCTTTGCCTCAGCTTTGGACACGCTTGGCAGTGTCGTATTTTGAAACATGCTTGAATAAACTAAGCAGCCAATGGGCAAGAGGGCAGCATCATGTGTCTGATTCTCTGCTAGTAATGGTGTGGGAATAATGATGTGTTTTAATTAGGAAAGTGCCTTCTTGCATCAAACACAACAACATTTTCAGTCACCTCCTTGTGAAGGACAAGTAGATAAACAGGTTCATGTGAAGCTCTGCATGTTTTTTCTCATGGAATAAGACTACATTGAACACCACACATTGGCTGCTACTGCAGACTGATTGATAGAACATCTATTTCCATGTTAAATGTTATTGGATGCCTTTTTACATTGTTTTGGATGGTAGGCCACTCAGTGAGCACACGCTGTGATCAAATAGCCTTCTTGGTCACTGTTAAAACTGTAACTGAGGCGGGTACAGCCTCAGTGTTCACGGTAAACGCACGTTGGAAGTTGTATAGATCACTACACTGTGGTAGAACTATGATACAATTACATTTATCAAATGTAGAATTATGATGAATGAATGTTGTATATATTGAATTGACAGGAGGTTGGTGGCACCTTAATTGGGGAGGACGGGTTTGTGGTAATGGCTGGAGTGGAATAGGTGGAACGTCCTCCCCCCAGCAGCCTCCACTGATTGAATTTGCTCACGTCCAGTTAGCGCCATTTTGTATGATTAAACTGTCGAGTCATTATATATTCTCCCTTCTGCTGAGAGCACCTTCCTGATGACTAGCGCTCTGTACACTCCTATGGAGGAGGCTTTGAGCTGGAATGTGAAGCTAACTGAAGATAGCTAACTTTAGAAAACCAGTATATCCAGCTTGCATCATAGTACACCTCTCAGGTTACGTTCAGGTTTCAGCATCAACAACCGAGTCATTGGCCACTACCTGGGTCGTATTCATTAGTTTACACCGCAGCCACAAGTTTTGCAACAAAGCAGAAACGATTTGCTCCAAACG
>NW_027011165.1:621195-626195 GCF_036934945.1 Oncorhynchus masou masou | reverse complement strand
TAATAGTGAAGACATCACAACTATGAAATAACACATATGGAATCATGCTGTAACTAAAAAAAGTGTTAAACAAATGAAAATATATTTTATATTTGAGATTCTTCAAAGTAGCCACCCTTTGCCTCAGCTTTGGACACGCTTGGCAGTGTCGTATTTTGAAACATGCTTGAATAAACTAAGCAGCCAATGGGCAGAGGGTAGCATCATGTGTCTGATTCTCTGTAGTAATGGTGTGGGAATAATGATGTGTTTTTAATTAGGAAAGTGCCTTCTTGCATCAAACACAACAACATTTTCAGTCACCTCCTTGTGTGAAGGACAAGTAGATCAACAGGTTCATGTGAAGCTCTGCGTGTTTTTTCTCATGGAATGAAGACTTACATTGAACACCACACATTGGCTGCTCCTGCAGACTGAATGATAGAACATCTATTTCCATGTTAAATGTTATTGGATGCCTTTTTTACATTGTTTTGGATGGTAGGCCACTCTGGTAGGCCTATGTTGTGATCAAATAGCCCTCTTGGTCACTATTATAAATGGTATGGTCTGATATGAATTACAGCAGATATTTTAACAATGCTGGTTATAAATATTGTTGACATTCATCCAAGGAGACCTTGACTTGCATTACACTCGCTGCAGAAAAACATTTTCATGAAATGATGTGACTTCTAGCTAGAAAATTATTCCTATAAACGTGCCCTGATACAAGCAAGAAACAGTTATCGATGAAACAGAATGTGACATATCTGTTTGATAGTTCACACATTCTTCAGTCAGGGTTATCTTGTCATCTTTCTGACTAACCACAGTGGAACATTCTAGTCTTTAAGGACATTAACTGGCAGAACAGGTTTCAGCAACGTCTGGTGTCCTTGTTTTCAGGAAGGTGACCATGGTCTTTGTACTGCCGTACCAAGGCAAAGAGCAGTTCCATGCATATCAACCATGACCACTGATCTGACCTATGACCCCTAAAATACTGATGCTGCACTCGGCCTTTGCATGACCTTAAACAGCTGTATGGGTAATGCAAAAGCAAAGTGAAGTATCTAGAAATGTAAATGTGTTGATCCAACATTTATTTGTTTTCTGTTTGATTTGAACAGTTTGAGTTCTAACTACATTCCAACTGTATTTAATGGTGTTTTGTACATAGTTGTGTTTTCATGTTTTGACTGATGTATTGTAGTAACCCTCAAGCTGTTTTTAGCCATAATGTTATTTAATCACGGAGAATGTTCACACTTAATAAATATTTGATTTTGTATTACTATCAATGCTGTCATCTTCTTTATGTTAGCTATTATTTCTATATTTTGTTTATCTTTCTTACCATTATCTGTGTATTTACTCTCTCTCTCACACACACACACACACACACACACACACACACACACACACACACACACACACACACACACACACACACACACACACACACACACACACACACACACACACACACACACACACACACACACACACACACACACACACACACACACTCACTCTATCACACACAATCTACACACACTATGACACAGTCTCTTTGGCTAGGGAGACCTGGTCAGGAAGGCAGCAGTAGGAAAAGCAGACTACAAACAGCACAACAACACGTTATCCAGAGCTGGTCCTGTCTCCAGGAACCATGTACATTCCTCGGGGGTAAACCCGTTTCATGGAGTGCAGCAGGTAGCCTGCAGCAGGATTTTGATCCAACTAGACAACAAACCTGACCAACTGACTTAATTGATCAATTCAGTGATTGCCTAAATTCAACACACTTGGTATTCCAGGTTGATTAAATCAAAAACATGAATTGTTGTGCTGACCTTATGGGGACATTGAATTGTTGTGCTGACCTTATGGGGACATTGAATTGTTGTGCTGACCTTATGGGGACATTGAACTGTTGTCCTGACCTTATGGGGACATTGAACTGTTGTCCTGACCTTATGGGGACATTGAACTGTTGTCCTGACCTTATGGGGACATTGAACTGTTGTCCTGACCTTATGGGGTCATTGAATTGTTGTCCTGACCTTATGGGGACATTGAACTGTTGTCCTGACCTTATGGGGACATTGAATTGTTGTGCTGACCTTATGGGGACATTGAACTGTTTGCACATATCCCGTGTGGGGACATTTTGACATACTGGGGACAAAATAATGATCCCTGTAAGGCAGACCATATCAAAACCTAGCCCAACCCCTAACATTCAACCCCTAACATTTAACCCCTAACTCTAATTCAAACCTTAAACCCCCTAGAAGTGACCTTTTTCCTTGTGGGTATCAGCAAAATGCCCCAGTTGGTCCCCACAAGTATAGTTAAGCGTGCACTCTCACACTCGAACACACACAATATTATTTAGTTGTGCTGTTTGTATATTGTTTTATTGTAGAGAAAACAAAAAACATTGACACCTGTATGTTTGGGAATTTTTCTACAATAATATGCTCAGTCCAAAACTTTGCACAGCCCACAGACATGTCTAGGAACTTTAGGTCAGGGAACCCTCATCATGTGACGTTGGCACCTGTTTGGCTTTTGCAGAGAAGTCTCCCCCTCTTGATCAGCATAGAACGGGGTCCCTAACAAACTGCATCACCTCTGTGGGGAGACGAAACTCATCAAGTCTTGTTTCATATGTATCTTTCAGTTGAACTAAAAACTCTGACATCACGGGAGTCATCTGTACTGATGAGGACTGGATATAGTTACTCACAGTAGGGAAATTGATCATTTTATTTCGGGCTCAAATCAGAGGAGAAAATAAATGTATTTTGAAAAGCAATAAAAAATTTTAAAGCCAGTAACTGTTTAACCCCTCCCTTGTAGGCCCAAATTAAGTCCATTCAAGGGATTATAAAATGTCACTCAAACAAACCTCAGCTACAAAGTCCTCATCAACAATTTACACTAGTATGTGTTGGGTTTGTTGTGGCGGCAATCGAAGAGTAAAGCATTTACCGAGTCCTCCCTAAACTCACTCTCTTGAGTGCACTAGGCCTACCCTTACTTAGCTACCTAACATAATTTTGTAAAAGTAGATCATGATACTCAGCAGGCCACGAAACAAGCCATGTTGAAGGATAAATGTTGATCGGATAAAGTTTATGATAGCCATAATGGAGTCCATTGTTTAACTCACTGCTGAGTTTAGCCAAAGCACTCAGGCAGTGTAACAGTCTTATCTGCGGCGACAGAGCCAATAGGCAGACAGACTCTGTAACCCTGTTACCAGTCACAGTCAATCAGAGCTGCCATGTTACTGCTATTGATTGACAGCACTTAAAGGGGAATGGAAACACTTTAGGAAGGAAATAGAGTAAAGAGATGTATTCAATCCACGAATACTAAACATGTGCATTTAACATAAAAACATCTCTATGTTTAGTATTTTGATCTCCGACCAGGTTTATTTGAGCGATGGTCACTCCATTTGAAATTGCCATAGTAATGACTGACGCCAGTGTGTCACCGGCAACAAGAGTAGTAAATCAAACATGAACTGTATAGCGCCAGGCTGTATGAATTTGGCTCCAAAAAATCCCTCGGTAAACTACCATCGGCTGCCAAGAACCTAGAACTTTTGTAGAAGTGGCTCCATGTCTTGAAGAGGAAGGACGTGTCGGCCCGAGCTGGCAGGATGTGCAGACAGCATTTCACGGACTTCTCGATGAAGGGCACTTTTGATGCGGCAACTGGGAGTTTCCGAATGGAAAGAAGTCCAGGTCTACGTTGAAGCCCTCTGCTTGCACCTCCATTCGACATTAAGAGGGTTATGGTGTACCGACCGACCATCATCAACATCGCTGGCTTTGGAGAGTCAAGCAAAAAGCGCTTGAACGTAGGAGGCATCGCGAGTCAATGCAATGAAGCCTAAATGAACGTTAACCGGTCATGACAGTTGTTGACTAGGCTACGTTAGCTACTTTGTAGTTGAAGGTGACTAGCTAGTGCGTCGGAAGTGTTTTGGTAACACCCCCTGGCAAATAACTTTAGTAACTAAAATTGCAACACAATTTCTCTGTGTACTCTGTTATTAGGAAACATTAGTTACTGTAGCTAGCTTCCACCTCAGATACTCAAGTACTGCAATACATTTTGTTGACAGATTTGTTTTTGGAATGTTTCGTTAGCTACAACTCATTTAGCTAGACTGAAGTTGACATAGCTAATGTTTGCTGAAAAATAAATGTGTATTTTTTTGTTTGTTGACAAATCAAACAACAGGTAGCTTGTTTATGCCAACTCAACAAAGCTAATAATCTGTTCCTTTATTGTCAAACAATTGTACAGACTAACAGACTTCTAGTCTTTCATGTTATTTCTTTATTGGATCCCCATCATCTGTTACAAAGCAGCAGCTACTCTTCCTGAGTCCAACAACTATAAAGTTTCTCCGGGTATAATGAGCATCTCTTTACAGGACAATGGAACAGGGGGGTAGCAGAGGATGGACTTTTTGGTTTGCCTCCGGAGGAAGTCGTCTGGATTTAAGTTATGAGTCACCAAGACATGGGGAAAAGCACTTTGCAAACCAAGCTGATGTGGATCGATTCGTTTTGAAGCCCATATCACCTACAGAGGTAAAGTGATAACATTATGCCCTGAATGTAATATTCACTACATTTTAAGGATACCTTACATTGTTACCTTAAGCACAACGAAGGGGGAATGGGAATGAAATCTAGAATCATCTGTTTGACTCAGTGGGCTTGGATGGAGACAGTATGTTGGTATTGTGTATGTTGAATGTAATATTATTGGTGGTCTCAGTGGGCTGATGGTTGGAGACGGTATGTTGGTATTGTGTGCATGTTGAATGTAATATTGGTGGTCTCAGTGGGCTGATGGTTGGTATGTTGGTATTGTGTATGTTGAATGTAATATTGGTGGTCTCAGTGGGCTGATGGTTGGTATGTTGGTATTGTGTATGTTGAATGTAATATTATTGGTGGTCTCAGGCTGATGGTTGGTATGTT
>NW_027011165.1:595950-620695 GCF_036934945.1 Oncorhynchus masou masou | reverse complement strand
ACATCATATGTGTGTGGACAGTGTAGTTAACAGTTTTAAATTTGGTGCTATGCTCCAGTATTTTGGATTTGAGATCAAATGTTTCTTATTTGACAACAGTACAGAATGTCACCTTTAATTAGAGGTTAATGGTGAGAGGTTAGTATGTTTTGTTGTAGCCTCTGTAACTCTCACTCATTATTATTTATGATTAATTAATGATCTTTTCAAGTCACAGGCTTGATGTAGTCATTGCGTTCAAAGAATATGGGACCAATTACAATTATTTTGACTACTTGAATACACTATAAGTGAATTGGTCAGAATACTTATGACTTATTCAAATAGGGGGACTAGATACATAAGGGCTTTCATTTCTAAATGGTGAAACAGATATGTATGAAAATACCTCAAATGAAAGGTGACATTATATACTGTCACCTTAGATTAAACATTAGACCTCAAACTAAAATGTTGGAGTACAGATCCACATTTAAAATGTTATCTTCACTGTCAAAATAGATATGTACTGAGTATACAGTCCACACCAATCTAAATCTGATACCTCACTGTCTGTCTTTTAACCGATACTGCTTTTTAAACTGGTCTGGTCAGTCTACTCAAATATGTGAATGTTAGGAATTTTATGAATAATGACTAAACAATATTTACATTTAAATAGAACTATAACTAATTAAACTCTACCCTGTTTTACAATATCTGATTAATAATGTTAGTTCCTAAGAAATAGGTTATGTAGCATGGATAAGGGGTAATTGGAAATGATAACCATTGTGGAAGAAGCAATGTATGTGTGTGTGTCTAAAGTAAGCAAAGAGGGTCATTAACCTATGTTTGAACCAACTCAGCTATAACTCTGTGGCGATCAAATAAGACAGCGAGAGCCCCTCCAGGTTTTCCTTATCTGGAACTGTCTGCTAAGTGGTAATAAACTATGGTGAGACTTCAGGAGTTAATCCAGATATAGTGTGTCAGGTATTTGCGCTAGTAAGTTGGAATTAACTTTTGAACCTGCTTTGTCCTGGTCGAGAGGAGGAGAGACATTTTATAACCTATGACGTCATATGTGATAAGCTGTTGTACATGGTTCTATGAGCAGCGCTCTCGAGAATAAATACTATTGGCTAATTTTGATAGACTGGTCTCTGTCTATTTTATGCAAATGACGATCTTACAAATTCTCAGAGTGATTTAAATTGAATTGGTTAATGAATATATAAAGGAATTGTTAAATTCCTTTGACAGTGAACTACACATTTTTTCTCTCTTCAAGCAATATTATGATCATTTCTAATAATGATACATTCATTTCTGAATAGATATGGCAGGTTTCAGGACACTGATATCTGAATGTGTTGAAAGAATATGCTGACACTATTTTCACCACCAAAGAATAGCAGTGTGTTTTTATAATGATTTTATTCTTTACAGGCTGTCAGGCTGTCTAGTCACAGAGGAAGGCTGTGCTTCTCTGGTCTCAGCTCTGAGGTCAAACTCCTCACACCTGAGAGAGCTGGATCTGAGTAACAATGACCTGAAGGATTCAGGAGTGGAGCTGCTCTCTGCTGGACTGAGGAATCCCCACTGTAAACTGGAGACTCTGAGGTCAGTGTTACTGTATTTGGTCAACAAGAGGGGCAGATCAAGCTGATCCTAACTGCTATAGGCCTATTTCTATTTTGCCCTGTTAATCAAAATTGTTGGAAAAACTAGTCAATAATCAACTTACTGGCTTTCTTGATGTCTATAGTATTCTCTCTGGAATGCAATCTAGTTTCTACTCAGGTTATGGATTTGTTACTACAACCTTCCTTAAAGGTCCTCAATGATGTCACCATTGCCCTTGATTAATAGCAATGTTGTGATGCTATTTTTATTGTCTTGGCCAAAGCTTTTGATAAGGTAGACCATTCCATTCTTGAGGGCCGGCTAAGGAGTATCTCTGAGGGGTCTTTGGCCTGGTTTGCTAACTACATCTCTCAGAGTGCAGTGTATAAAGTCAGAAAGAGGCTTGATCCTAGACCCCAGTCAGAAAGAGGCTTGATCCTAGACCCCACGCTCTTCTCAATTTACATCAACAACATAACTCAGGCAGTAGGAGGCTCTCTCATCCATGTATATGCTCTATATACAGTCTTATACTCAGCTGGCCCCTCACCAGATTGTGTGTTGAACGCTCTACAACAATGCTTTCTTAGTGTTTAACAAGCTTTCTCTGTCCATAACGTTGTTCTGAACACCTCCTGAACACCTCATGTGGTTTGGTAAGAAGATGCCCCTCCCCCCACAGGTGTGATTACTACCTCTGAGGATTTAGAGCTGGAGGTAGTCACATCATACTAGTACTTGGGAGTATGGCTAGACAGTAAACTGTCCTCTCAGCACATATCAAAGCTGCAGGCTAAAGTTAAATCTAGACCAATAATGTTTTTACCATGTTTTGTGCTGCTACCATGTTGTGCTGCTACCATGTTGTGCTGCTGCCATGTTGTGCTGCTGCCATGTTGTGCTGCTGCCATGTTGTGCTGCTGCCATGGTGTGTTGCTGCCATGTTGTGCTGCTGCCATGTTGTGCTGCTGCCATGGTGTGTTGCTACTATGTTGTTGTCATGTTGTGTTGCTACCATGCTGCGTTGTCATGTGTTGCTGCCTTGCTATGTTGTTGTCTTAGGTCTCTCTTTATGTAGTGTTACGGTGTCTCTCTTGTCATGATGTGTGTTTTGTCCTATATTTAATCCCAGCCCCCGTCCCCACAGGAGGCCTTTTGCCTTTTAGTAGGCCGTCATTGTAAATCAGATTTTGTTCTTAATAACTGACTTGTCTTGTTAACCTTTTGCGTGTAGGGGGCAGTATTTTCGTTTTTGGCTAAAAAACATACCCATTTGAAACTGCCTATTTCTCAGCCCCAGTGTTGTGGTGTCTCCTTTCCTGATGTATGTTTGTCATATATATATATATATATATTGTTTTTAATTTCAAAAATAATAATTTAATCCCAGTCCTCGTCCCCGCAGGAGGCCTTTTGCCTTTTGGTAGGCCGTCGTTGTAAATAAGAGTTGGTTCTTAACTGATTTGCCGAGTTAAATAAAAGTGAGAACTGATCCACGTGTGTTTACCTGGCACACATAGTCCACATCATATATGTTTGCAAAATGCCCCAGCATTTTGGATTTGAGATAAAATTGTTCATTTTAGGCAACACTATAATGTCACCTTTTATTTTAGGATATTTCATACATTCAATCTGTGTTACTGTTTAGAAATGAAAGCACTTCGTGTCTAGTTTCACATTTGAAAAATGTAATAATTTGGACCCACAGTGATCACATCAATTTTGTGAATCTACACACGTTTTGAATGCATTTGCGGTTTGCTTTGGTTGTGTTATGGATTGTTTTTCAAATAGAAACTAAATGGTGAATAATGTCCTGTCATTTTGGAGTCACTTCACCTGTATTGTCAGTAAGAGTAGATGATACCATGATTATGAATGAGAAAGTTACTGAGGCACAAATATCATACCCTCTGTTATTGGTAATTTATTTCTTTAACTAGTCAATACAGTTAAGAACAAATTCTTAATGATGGCCTAGGAACAGTGGGTTAACTGCCTGTTCAGGGGCAGAACGACAGATTTGTACCTTGTCAGCTCGGGGATTTGAACTCAAATCCTTTTGGTTAGTAGTCCAACGCTCTAACCACTTGGCTAGCCTGCCACCCCAAATGGTAATGGTGAGAGGTTAGCATTTTTTGTTGTAGCCTCTGTAACTTTCTTATTCATCATTTCTCATGACTGATTCATGATTTTTCTTAATAATCATGATTCATTTAGTAGTGTTTAGAAACATGTTATCTACTCACTTAGACAGAAGATTAATCCAGTCACCATCCACCATTTAGTTACTATTGGGCAAAGCACAACCCCAAACACAACCCAAAACACAACCCCAAAACACAACCCCAAACACAACCAAAATGCAAAATTAACCAATGAGTTTAAATACTAAACATTTTACAACATTAATACATGAAGTGAATTGGTCAGAAAACACAACTTCTTCAAATAGGGGAATTACATACATCAAGTGATTTTATATGTATGAAAACACACTCAAATTAAAGGTGACATTATATACTGTCACCTTAGATGAAACATTTGACCTCAATTCCAAAATGCTGGAGTATAGAGCCACATATATATTTTTTTGCTTCACTGTCAAACTAGATATGGTGTGAACTGTATACTCAGTACAATCTAAATCTGACACCTCTCTGTTAAACTAGATATGATGTGGACTGTATACTCAGAGCGTCTGCTAAATGACTTAAATGTAAATGTAAATGACACCTCACTGTCAAACTAGATATGGTGTGGACGGTATACTCAGTACAATCTAAATCTGACACCTCACTGGCAAACTAGATATGGTGTGAACTGTATACTCAGTACAATCTAAATCTGACACCTCACTGTCTGTCTTTTGATTTATACTGCTTTTTAAACTGATCTGGTCAGTTTAGTCAAATATTTGGACTTTATATTTTTTCTCTACAAGCAATACTTTGATAATTTGTAATTTCTAATAATGATACACTCATTAATTTATGAATAGATATGAACAGTTGCTGGACATTGATATATCTGAATATGTTGAAAAAAATATACTGCCACTATTTTCACCACTAAAGAATAGCAGTGTGGTTTTCATCTTTGCAGGCTGTCAGGCTGTCTAGTCACAGAGGAAGGCTGTTGTTCTCTGGTCTCAGCTCTGAGGTCAAACCCCTCACACCTGAGAGAGCTGGATCTGAGCTACAATCACCCAGGATACTCAGGAGTCAGACTGCTCTCTGCTGGACTGGAGGATCCACACTGCAGACTGGAGAAACTCAAGTATGTAGAGGGGTTATGTCAATGTTCATATCAGACATGTTTGAGTTATCAGGTTAAGACAAACATTCTTACCAACCCTTGACAAAGTGTGTGTGTGTGTGTGTGTGTGTGTGTGTGTGTGTGTGTGTGTGTGTGTGTGTGTGTGTGTGTGTGTGTGAGAGCGAGAAAGAGGGAGTTCACATGTATCCCTCAATGACTGTCTGTTCTTCTGCTTACCGCTACAGTGTGGAACATGGTGGAGAGTACACAATGAAACCTGGGCTTAGAAAATGTGAGTGTTGACTTCTGTGAAGAATATGACTAAGAATAAGTCTTAATTCAAGTTAAGTCAAAGACCACCATCATTAATTACTTGGACATATTAAATATCAGCTGTAGTTCTACAGAAGCAGAAATCAGGGACACCAACGTTTACAAAGAGTTGCTTGGACAATGTGTGTGTGTCTGTGTGTGTCTGTGGCGTGTTCGTGTTACATTAGAGATGTGTGAGTGTTCATGCATGCATCCTGGTGTGTGTGTGTGTAATTAATGGGAATAAGTGTGTTTTATATTACCATACAGTATAACAGTTGATCAATCAAAAGTCTCAAGTTACCTTAACTTCTCCTTTTGATACCTAGAAACATCTACATTAAATTAATTAGTGAAAGGTGAGTTAACATTCTAATGTGAATGATGATGATTTCTAATATTGTGTCTGGTTTCATCCATCAGATGCCTGTGATCTCACACTGGACCCAAACACAGCACACAGACTCCTCTCTCTGTCTGAGGAGAACAGAAAGGTGACATGTGGGAAGAAGAAGCAGCCGTATCCTGATCACCCAGAGAGATTTGAGGTCTGCAGACAGGTGCTGTGTAGAGACGGTCTGACTGGGCGCTGTTACTGGGAGGTAGAGTGGAGTGGGGGATGGCCTGTTATAGGAGTGACATATAAAGGAATCAACAGGAGAGGAGAGGGTAAGGACTGTGGACTCGGATGGAATGACAAGTCCTGGAGTCTGTTCTGCTCTGACAACAGTTACACTGCCAGGCACAATTATAATACCACTCTCATAGACGTCCCTTCCTCCAGCTCCCACAGAGTAGGAGTGTATCTGGACTGGTCAGCCGGCACTCTGTCCTTCTACAAAGTCTCCTCTGACACACTGACCCACCTGAACACATTCTACACCACATTCACTGAGCCCCTCTATCCAGGGTTTTGGGTTTATGATGACTCTTCAGTGTCCCTAATCAAACACAACACGCTATTTTAATAAAATATGAAATAAGAATATAAATGTATTAATATATAACTCTGTCCTCACACACACTGGAAACACACACACACACACCCACACACCCACAATGGACACACACACATAGACACACACCCACAATGGACACACACAAACTGGACACACACACACACACAAACTGAACACACACGCAAACACACTGGACACACACGCACTGGACACACACACACAGGACACACACACACAGGAAGCACACACACACACTGGACACCCACACACACACACAAACTGGACACACACACACACACACAAACTGAACACACACGCAAACACACTGGACACACACGCACATTGGCCACACACACACAGGACACACACACACACACACACACAGGAAGCACACACACACACAGGACACCCACACACAGTACACACACACACACAAACTGGACACACACGCACACACACACACACACAGGACACACCACGCACACAGGAAGCACACACACACACAGGACACCCACACACAGGACACACACACACACAAACTGGACACACAACATGCAAACACACTGGACACACACACACTGGACACAAACTGGACACACACCCGACACACACACACTGGACGGACACACACACTGGACACACACACACTGGACACACACAAACAGACACTGGACACCCACACATGACACACACACACCTTGTGCACACACACATACACTGAATACACACATACACCAGTTTGGGCCATTCTATTCCTGTAAATACACTGAACAAAAATATAAAGGCAACATGTAAAGTGTTGGTCCCATGTTTCATTCCGCTGAAATAAAAGATCCCTGAAATGTTCCATACACACTAAAAGCTGACATGTTTTACATCCCTGTTAGTGAGCATTTCTCATTCACCAAGATAATCCATCCACCTGACCACTGTGGCATATCGAGAAGCTGGTGTCATGTGGGTGAGCGGTTTGCTGATGTAAACGTTGTGAACAGAGTGCCCCATGGTGGCAGTGAGGTTGTGGGTAATCATAAACTACGGACAATCAGCACAAGTGCATTTTATCAATTGCAATGTATATGCACAGAGATACCAAGATGAGAACCCATTGTCGTATCATTCCTCCGCCTCCATCACCTCATGCAAGGATCTATACACAATTCCTGGAAGCTAAAAAAATCTATATATTTTCCATGGCCTGAGAACTCACCAGATATGTCAGCCGTTTGAGCATGTTTGGGATGCTCTGGACAGACGTGTCGACAGCGTGTTCCAGGTCATGACAATATCCAGCGACTTTGCACAGCCATTGAAGAGGAGTGGGACAGCATTCGACAGGCCACAATCTACAGCCTGATCAACTCAATGTAAAGGAGATGTGTCACAATGCATGAGGCAAATGATGATCACACCAGATACTGACTGGTTTTCTGATCCACAATCCTACTTTTATACTAAGGTATCTGTGACCAATAGATGCATGTCTGTATTCCCAGTCATGTTAAATTCGTAGATTAAGGCCTAATGAATTTATTTTCAATTGAATGTAACTCAGTAAAATATTTCAAAGTGTTGCCTGTTGCGTTTAGATTTTAGATCAGTATAATACAAATGAGCAGTTTAAAATGTTTTATGTTTATGATGTTAGTAACATGAAGTCATTCCATCCTTTCACTAAATGGTAGTAACACTAAGTCATTCCATCCTTTCACTAAATGGTAGTAACACTAAGACTTTCCATCTTTTCACTAAATGGTAGTAACACTAAGTCATTCCATCCTTTCACTAAATGGTAGTAACACTAAGTCATTCCATCCTTTCACTAAAGATCTAAAGTAACTTTTTATTGACAGATGCCTCATGTCAATGTTCTAGATTTTGATGAAAGGAAATTCCATATAACCTACTGGACAGGACTTTGCTATGGCAACTTCTGTTTGGGTGTCTCAGGACAGGACTTTGCTATGGCAACTTCTGTTTGGGTGTCTCAGGACAGGACTTTGCTATGGCAACTTCTGTTTGGGTGTCTCTCAGGACTTTGCTATGACTTGCATGGCAACTTCTGTTTGGGTGTCTCAGGACAGGACTTTGCTATGTCAACTTCTGTTTGGGTGTCTCAGGACAGGACTTTGCTATGGCAACTTCTGTTTGGGTGTCTCAGGACAGGACTTTGCTATGGCAACTTCTGTTTGGGTGTCTCAGGACAGGACTTTGCTATGGCAACTTCTGTTTGGGTGTCTCAGGACAGGACTTTGCTATGGCAACTTCTGTTTGGGTGTCTCAGGACAGGACTTTGCTATGGCAACTTCTGTTTGGGTGTCTCAGGACAGGACTTTGCTATGGCAACTTCTGTTTGGGTGTCTCAGGACAGGACTTTGCTATGGCAACTTCTGTTTGGGTGTCTCAGGACAGGACTTTCTATGTTTGGGTGTCTCAGGACAGGACTTTGCTATGGCAACTTCTGTTTGGGTGTCTCAGGACAGGACTTTGCTATGGCAACTTCTGTTTGGGTGTCTCAGGACAGGACTTTGCTATGGCAACTTCTGTTTGGGTGTCTCAGGACAGGACTTTGCTATGGCAACTTCTGTTTGGGTGTCTCAGGACAGGACTTTGCTATGGCAACTTCTGTTTGGGTGTCTCAGGACAGGACTTTGCTATGGCAACTTCTGTTTGGGTGTCTCAGGACAGGACTTTGCTCAGGACAGGATGGCAACTTCTGTTTGGGTGTCTCAGGACAGGACTTTGCTATGGCAACTTCTGTTTGGGTGTCTCAGGACAGGACTTTGCTATGGCAACTTCTGTTTGGGTGTCTCAGGACAGGACTGAGCCATAATCAGAATGTGTCTCTGTCTCCAAGTCTCCAGCCCTGCCATTTCTACCTGTCCTGATCTAGTGTTTGACCCCTGACCTCCTCACACCATCTCACTGTCCATGTCTGCTTTTAGCTCCCACCTCTACTTCACTGTGTTATAATGGACCTTATGCTTGTTATGTCACCTCTGTAACCAGCTATCAAACATACTGACCTTTCTGACTCTATCCCATAGCCCTACTTTCTAGAACTGAACATTTAAATTCCTCTATGAGTTTTGTTTAGTGTCCATTTACTTATTTATGTATGTATTTGTTTATTTGTTTATATGGGGGTTGTGCTGCAGAGCATCATGGGTGTTTGTATGTGTTGAGATGATCACGTTCCAGATAAATGGTTGAACTGATTCCTGTCTCCTGTCTCATCATTATTAAATTGTTATACAGACGTGGTAATGAAACCCACGAGACATAACAACAGATTGGTGATGAGTAAGTCTGAATCTACAGGAACTATTCTGTCTGGAAGATGTCTGTTTCTACTACTGTTTAAGCTGTTATTTTCTGTGGTTCAGTCCAGGATAATGTTAGCTCAGTGTACTACTAGCAGAGGCAAGGGCATAGTGGAGCTGGCTAAGTGAGAGAGTTAACATCGTCATGGACGGCAGAAAAGGACTCGAGATGGATGTCAGAAGGCGAAAACAACGTAATTTACAAAGGAAGGAATGTTATTGGACATTTTTAGGACCATTGGACAGTTTGATGAAAGTTTTGAGCAGTGGAGCTCATATACAGAACAGTTTAAATATTTTGTTCTTGTAAATGACATTGACAGGACAACATTGTGCCTACATGTTTTAGTGTAATAATATTAAGACGTGTCATTTACTAGACAGCCTGCTACAGCCAGACAGATCAGGTAATAAGACGTATGGGGATATTGTGGAGATACTTAAAGGACATGTTTCACAGGACCCACTAGTTAATGCTGAAAGGTTCATTCCACAGGAGACAACAGGAAGAGGGAGAATCAGTACCAATGTTTGCTGTTGCATTAAAGAAACTATCAGAACACTGAGTTGAATGCTGTTCTAAATGACATCATCAGAGACAGAATAGTATGTGGGCTACGGAGTGAAGACACACAAGAGACTGTTGACTGAAAGTCATCTGACCTTGGTGAAGGACGTTGAAATCAGTGTGTCCATGGAACTAGCTGCTAAAAGACTCACCAGTTGACTTCATCAGGAACTTAGTGGGCTCATCTAACAATCCTAATCACCTGTTGCATGACACAACCAATAATATTACATTCAACATACACAATACCAACATACCAACCATCAGCCCACTGAGACCACCAATAATATTACATTCAACATACACAATACCAACATACCAACCATCAGCCCACTGAGACCACCAATAATATTACATTCAACATACACAATACCAACATACCGTCTCCATCCATCAGCCCACTGAGACCACCAATAATATTACATTCAACATACACAATACCAACATACCAACCATCAGCCCACTGAGACCACCAATAATATTACATTCAACATACACAATACCAACATACCAACCATCAGCCCACTGAGACCACCAATAATATTACATTCAACATACACAATACCAACATACCAACCATCAGCCCACTGAGACCACCAATAATATTACATTCAACATACACAATACCAACATACCAACCATCAGCCCACTGAGACCACCAATAATATTACATTCAACATACACAATACCAACATACTCCAACCATCAGCCCACTGAGACCACCAATAATATTACATTCAACATACACAATACCAACATACCACCATCATAATATTACATTCAACATACACAATACCAACATACCAACCATCAGCCCACTGAGACCACCAATAATATTACATTCAACATACACAATACCAACATACCGCCTCCAACCATCAGCCCACTGAGACCACCAATAATATTACATTCAACATACACAATACCAACATACCGTCTCCATCCATCAGCCCACTGAGACCACCAATAATATTACATTCAACATACACAATACCAACATACCAACCATCAGCCCACTGAGACCACCAATAATATTACATTCAACATACCAACCATCAATGAGACCACCCAACATACCAACATACCGCCTTCATCCATCAGCCCACTGAGACCACCAATAATATTACATTCAACATACACAATACCAACATACCAACCATCAGCCCACTGAGACCACCAATAATATTACATTCAACATACACAATACCAACATACCGTCTCCATCCATCAGCCCACTGAGACAACCAATAATATTACATTCAACATACACAATACCAACATACCAACCATCAGCCCACTGAGACCACCAATAATATTACATTCAACATACACAATACCAACATACCAACCATCAGCCCACTGAGACCACCAATAATATTACATTCAACATACACAATACCAAATACCAACCATCAGCCCACTGAGACCACCAATAATATTACATTCAACATACACAATACCAACATACCAACCATCAGCCCACTGAGACAACCAATAATATTACATTCAACATACACAATACCAACATACCAACCATCAGCCCACTGAGACCACCAATAATATTACATTCAACATACACAATACCAACATACCGCCCTCCATCCATCAGCCCACTGAGACCACCAATAATATTACATTCAACATACACAATACCAACATACCGCTCCATCCATCAGCCCACTGAGACCACCAATAATATTACATTCAACATACACAATACCAACATACCAACCATCAGCCCACTGAGACCACCAATAATATTACATTCAACATACACAATACCAACATACCGTCTCCATCCATCAGCCCACTGAGACCACCAATAATATTACATTCAACATACACAATACCAACATACCAACCATCAGCCCACTGAGACCACCAATAATATTACATTCAACATACACAATACCAACATACCAACCATCATCCCACTGAGACAACCAATAATATTACATTCAACATACACAATACCAACATACCGTCTCCAACCATCAGACCACTGAGACCACCAATAATATTGCATTCAACATTCAACATACACAATACCAACATACCATCTCCAACCATTAGACCACCAATAATATTACATTCAACATACACAATACCAACATACCGTCTCCAACCATCAGACCACTGAGACCACCAATAATATTACATTCAACATACACAATACCAACATACCGTCTCCAACCATCAGACCACTGAGACCACCAATAATATTACATTCAACATACACAATACCAACATACCAACCATCAGCCCACTGAGACCACCAATAATATTACATTCAACATACACAATACCAACATACCAACCATCAGCCCACTGAGACCACCAATAATATTACATTCAACATACACAATACCAACATACCAACCATCAGCCCACTGAGACCACCAATAATATTACATTCAACATACACAATACCAACATACCGTCTCCATCCATCAGCCCACTGAGACCACCAATAATATAACATTCAACATACACAATACCAACATACCAACCATCAGCCCACTGAGACCACCAATAATATTACATTCAACATACACAATACCAACATACCAACCATCAGCCCACTGAGACCACCAATAATATTACATTCAACATACACAATACCAACATACCGTCTCCATCCATCAGCCCAGTGAGACCACCAATAATATTACATTCAACATACACAATACCAACATACCGCCTCCATCCATCAGCCCACTGAGACCACCAATAATATTACATTCAACATACACAATACCAACATACCATCCATCAGCCCACTGAGACCACCAATAATATTACATTCAACATACACAATACCAACATACCAACCATCAGCCCACTGAGACCACCAATAATATTACATTCAACATACACAATACCAACATACCAACCATCAGACCACTGAGACCACCAATAATATTACATTCAACATACACAATACCAACATACCGTCTCCATCCATCAGCCCACTGAGACCACCAATAATATTACATTCAACATACACAATACCAACATACCAACCATCAGCCCACTGAGACCACCAATAATATTACATTCAACATACACAATACCAACATACCGTCTCCATCCATCAGCCCACTGAGACCACCAATAATATTACATTCAACATACACAATACCAACATACCAACCATCAGCCCACTGAGACCACCAATAATATTACATTCAACATACACAATACCAACATACCGTCTCCATCCATCAGCCCACTGAGACCACCAATAATATTACATTCAACATACACAATACCAACATACCGTCTCCATCCATCAGCCCACTGAGACCACCAATAATATTACATTCAACATACACAATACCAACATACCAACCATCAGCCCACTGAGACCACCAATAATATTACATTCAACATACACAATACCAACATACCAACCATCAGCCCACTGAGACCACCAATAATATTACATTCAACATACACAATACCAACATACCAACCATCAGCCCACTGAGACCACCAATAATATTACATTCAACATACACAATACCAACATACCGTCTCCATCCATCAGCCCACTGAGACCACCAATAATATTACATTCAACATACACAATACCAACATACCAACCATCAGCCCACTGAGACCACCAATAATATTACATTCAACATACACAATACCAACATACCAACCATCAGCCCACTGAGACCACCAATAATATTACATTCAACATACACAATACCAACATACCAACCATCAGCCCACTGAGACCACCAATAATATTACATTCAACATACACAATACCAACATACCACTTGTCATTCCAATCTCCTTTGCATTAGCGTAGCCTCTTCTGTACCCTGTTAACTATGTGTCTATCTATCCCTGTTCTCTCCTCTCTGCACAGACCATACAAACGCTCCACACCGCGTGGCCGCGGCCACCCTAATCTGGTGGTCCCAGCGCGCACGACCCAC
Organism: Oncorhynchus masou masou; assembly: GCF_036934945.1. Taxonomy (NCBI): domain Eukaryota; kingdom Metazoa; phylum Chordata; class Actinopteri; order Salmoniformes; family Salmonidae; genus Oncorhynchus; species Oncorhynchus masou. Next base: position 606,711 of record NW_027011165.1, on the reverse strand, counting down.
GTGGAGTTCCTGGTCTCCGGTAGCCTCTGGAACTGCCGATCTGCGGCCAACAAGGCAGAGTTCATCTCAGCCTATGCCTCCCTCCAGTCCCTCGACTTCCTGGCACTGACGGAAACATGGATCACCACAGATAACACTGCTACTCCTACTGCTCTCTCTTCGTCCGCCCACGTGTTCTCGCACACCCCGAGAGCTTCTGGTCAGCGGGGTGGTGGCACCGGGATCCTCATCTCTCCTAAGTGGTCATTCTCTCTCCCCTTAACCATCTATCTATCGCCTCCTTTGAATTCCATGCTGTCACAGTTACCAGCCCTTTCAAGCTTAACATTCTTATCATTTATCGCCCTCCAGGTTCCCTCGGAGAGTTCATCAATGAGCTTGATGCCTTGATAAGCTCCTTTCCTGAGGACGGCTCACCTCTCACAGTCCTGGGCGACTTTAACCTCCCCACGTCTACCTTTGACTCATTCCTCTCTGCCTCCTTCTTTCCACTCCTCTCCTCTTTTGACCTCACCCTCTCACCTTCCCCCCTACTCACAAGGCAGGCAATACGCTCGACCTCATCTTTACTAGATGCTGTTCTTCCACTAACCTCACTGCAACTCCCCTCCAAGTCTCCGACCACTACCTTGTATCCTTTTCCCTCTCGCTCTCATCCAACACTTCCCACACTGCCCCTACTCGGATGGTATCGCGCCGTCCCAACCTTCGCTCTCTCTCCCCCCGCTACTCTTTCCTCTTCCATCCTATCATCTCTTCCCTCTGCTCATACCTTCTCCAACCTTTCTCCTGACTCTGCCTCCTCAACCCTCCTCTCTTCCCTTTCTGCATCCTTTGACTCTCTATGTCCCCTATCCTCCAGGCCGGCTCGGTCCTCCTCCCGCTCCGTGGCTCGATGACTCATTGCGAGCTCACAGAACAGAGCTCCGGGCAGCCGAGCGGAAATGGAGGAAAACTCGCCTCCCTGCGGACCTGGCATCCTTTCACTCCCTCCTCTCTACATTTTCCTCCTCTGTCTCTGCTGCTAAAGCCACTTTCTACCACTCTAAATTCCAAGCATCTGCCTCTAACCCTAGGAAGCTCTTTGCCACCTTCTCCTCCCTCCTGAATCCTCCTCCCCCTCCCCCTCCTCCCTCTCTGCAGATGACTTCGTCAACCATTTTGAAAAGAAGGTCGACGACATCCGATCCTCGTTTGCTAAGTCAAACGACACCGCTGGTTCTGCTCACACTGCCCTACCCTGTGCTCTGACCTCTTTCTCCCCTCTCTCTCCAGATGAAATCTCGCTTCTTGTGACGGCCGGCCGCCCAACAACCTGCCCGCTCGACCCTATCCCCTCCTCTCTCCTCCAGACCATTTCCGGGGACCTTCTCCCTTACCTCACCTCGCTCATCAACTCATCCCTGACCGCTGGCTACGTCCCTTCCGTCTTCAAGAGAGCGAGAGTTGCACCCCTTCTGAAAAAACCTACACTCGATCCCTCCGATGTCAACAACTACAGACCAGTATCCCTTCTTTCTTTTCTCTCCAAAACTCTTGAACGTGCCGTCCTTGGCCAGCTCTCCCGCTATCTCTCTCAGAATGACCTTCTTGATCCAAATCAGTCAGGTTTCAAGACTAGTCATTCAACTGAGACTGCTCTTCTCTGTATCACGGAGGCGCTCCGCACTGCTAAAGCTAACTCTCTCTCCTCTGCTCTCATCCTTCTAGACCTATCGGCTGCCTTCGATACTGTGAACCATCAGATCCTCCTCTCCACCCTCTCCGAGTTGGGCATCTCCGGCGCGGCCCACGCTTGGATTGCGTCCTACCTGACAGGTCGCTCCTACCAGGTGGCGTGGCGAGAATCTGTCTCCTCGCCACGCGCTCTCACCACTGGTGTCCCCCAGGGCTCTGTTCTAGGCCCTCTCCTATTCTCGCTATACACCAAGTCACTTGGCTCTGTCATAACCTCACATGGTCTCTCCTATCATTGCTATGCAGATGACACACAATTAATCTTCTCCTTTCCCCCTTCTGATGACCAGGTGGCGAATCGCATCTCTGCATGTCTGGCAGACATATCAGTGTGGATGACGGATCACCACCTCAAGCTGAACCTCGGCAAGACGGAGCTGCTCTTCCTCCCGGGGAAGGACTGCCCGTTCCATGATCTCGCCATCACGGTTGACAACTCCATTGTGTCCTCCTCCCAGAGCGCTAAGAACCTTGGCGTGATCCTGGACAACACCCTGTCGTTCTCAACCAACATCATGGCGGTGGCCCGTTCCTGTAGGTTCATGCTCTACAACATCCGCAGAGTACGACCCTGCCTCACACAGGAAGCGGCGCAGGTCCTAATCCAGGCACTTGTCATCTCCCGTCTGGATTACTGCAACTCGCTGTTGGCTGGGCTCCCTGCCTGTGCCATTAAACCCCTACAACTCATCCAGAACGCCGCAGCCCGTCTGGTGTTCAACCTTCCCAAGTTCTCTCACGTCACCCCGCTCCTCCGCTCTCTCCACTGGCTTCCAGTTGAAGCTCGCATCCGCTACAAGACCATGGTGCTTGCCTACGGAGCTGTGAGGGGAACGGCACCGCAGTACCTCCAGGCTCTGATCAGGCCCTACACCCAAGCAAGGGCACTGCGTTCATCCACCTCTGGCCTGCTCGCCTCCCTACCATTGAGGAAGTACAGTTCCCGCTCAGCCCAGTCAAAACTGTTCGCTGCTCTGGCCCCCCAATGGTGGAACAAACTCCCTCACGACGCCAGGACAGCGGAGTCAATCACCACCTTCCGGAGACACCTGAAACCCCACCTCTTCAAGGAATACCTAGGATAGGATAAGTAATCCTTCTCACCACCCCCCCTTAATGATTTAGATGCACTATTGTAAAGTGGCTGTTCCACTGGATGTCAGAAGGTGAATTCACCAATTTGTAAGTCGCTCTGGATAAGAGCGTCTGCTAAATGACTTAAATGTAAATGTAAACATACACAATACCAACATACCGTCTCCATCCATCAGCCCACTGAGACCACCAATAATATTACATTCAACATACACAATACCAACATACCGTCTCCATCCATCAGCCCACTGAGACCACCAATAATATTACATTCAACATACACAATACCAACATACCAACCATCAGCCCACTGAGACCACCAATAATATTACATTCAACATACACAATACCAACATACCGTCTCCATCCATCAGCCCACTGAGACCACCAATAATATTACATTCAACATACACAATACCAACATACCGTCTCCATCCATCAGCCCACTGAGACCACCAATAATATTACATTCAACATACACAATACCAACATACCAACCATCAGCCCACTGAGACCACCAATAATATTACATTCAACATACACAATACCAACATACCGTCTCCATCCATCAGCCCACTGAGACCACCAATAATATTACATTCAACATACACAATACCAACATACCAACCATCAGCCCACTGAGACCACCAATAATATTACATTCAACATACACAATACCAACATACCGTCTTCATCCATCAGCCCACTGAGACCACCAATAATATTACATTCAACATACACAATACCAGCATACCAACCATCAGCCCACTGAGACCACCAATAATATTACATTCAACATACACAATACCAACATACCAACCATCAGCCCACTGAGACCACCAATAATATTACATTCAACATACACAATACCAACATACCAACCATCAGCCCACTGAGACCACCAATAATATTACATTCAACATACACAATACCAACATACCAACCATCAGCCCACTGAGACCACCAATAATATTACATTCAACATACACAATACCAACATACCAACCATCAGCCCACTGAGACCACCAATAATATTACATTCAACATACACAATACCAACATACCGTCTCCATCCATCAGCCCACTGAGTCAACCAATAATATTACATTCAACATACACAATACCAACATACCAACCATCAGCCCACTGAGACCACCAATAATATTACATTCAACATACACAATACCAACATACCAACCATCAGCCCACTGAGACCACCAATAATATTACATTCAACATACACAATACCAACATACCGTCTCCAACCATCAGCCCACTGAGACCACCAATAATATTACATTCAACATACACAATACCAACATACCAACCATCAGCCCACTGAGACCACCAATAATATTACATTCAACATACACAATACCAACATACCGTCTCCATCCATCAGCCCACTGAGTCAACCAATAATATTACATTCAACATACACAATACCAACATACCGTCTCCAACCATCAGCCCACTGAGACCACCAATAATATTACATTCAACATACACAATACCAACATACCGTCTCCATCCATCAGCCCACTGAGACCACCAATAATATTACATTCAACATACACAATACCAACATACCGTCTCCATCCATCAGCCCACTGAGACCACCAATAATATTACATTCAACATACACAATACCAACATACCGTCTCCAACCATCAGCCCACTGAGACCACCAATAATATTACATTCAACATACACAATACCAACATACCGTCTCCATCCATCAGCCCACTGAGACCACCAATAATATTACATTCAACATACACAATACCAACATACCAACCATCAGCCCACTGAGACCACCAATAATATTACATTCAACATACACAATACCAACATACCAACCATCAGCCCACTGAGACCACCAATAATATTACATTCAACATACACAATACCAACATACCGTCTCCATCCATCAGCCCACTGAGACCACCAATAATATTACATTCAACATACACAATACCAACATACCAACCATCAGCCCACTGAGACCACCAATAATATTACATTCAACATACACAATACCAACATACCAACCATCAGCCCACTGAGACCACCAATAATATTACATTCAACATACACAATACCAACATACCAACCATCAGCCCACTGAGACCACCAATAATATTACATTCAACATACACAATACCAACATACCAACCATCAGCCCACTGAGACCACCAATAATATTACATTCAACATACACAATACCAACATACCGTCTCCATCCATCAGCCCACTGAGACCACCAATAATATTACATTCAACATACACAATACCAACATACCATCTCCATCCATCAGCCCACTGAGACCACCAATAATATTACATTCAACATACACAATACCAACATACCAACATAATATTACATTCAACATACACAATACCAACATACCAACCATCAGCCCACTGAGACCACCAATAATATTACATTCAACATACACAATACCAACATACCAACCATCAGCCCACTGAGACCACCAATAATATTACATTCAACATACACAATACCAACATACCAACCATCAGCCCACTGAGACCACCAATAATATTACATTCAACATACACAATACCAACATACCAACCATCAGCCCACTGAGACCACCAATAATATTACATTCAACATACACAATACCAACATACCGTCTCCAACCATCAGCCCACTGAGACCACCAATAATATTACATTCAACATACACAATACCAACATACCGTCTCCATCCATCAGCCCACTGAGTCAAACAGATGATTCTAGATTTCATTCCCATTCCCTTCTCGTTGTGCTTAAGGTAACAATGTAAGGTATCCTTAAAATGTAGTGAATATTACATTCAGGCATAATGTTATCACTTTACCTCTGTAGGTGATATGGGCTTCAAAACGAATCGATCCACATCAGCTTGGTTTGCAAAGTGCTTTTCCCCATGTCTTGGTGACTCATAACTTGATCCAGACGACTTCCTCCGAGGCAAACCAAAAAGTCCATCCTCTGCTACCCCCCCCTGTTCCATTGTCCTGTAAAGAGATGTCTAATATACCTGGAGAAACTTTATAGTTGTTGGACTCCAGGAAGAGTAGCTGCTGCTTTGTAACAGATGATGGGGATCCCAATAAAGAAATAACATGAAAGACTAGAAGTCTGTTAGTCTGTACAATTGTTTGACAATAAAGGAACAGATTATTAGCTTTGTTGACTTGGCATAAACAAGCTACCTGTTGTTTGATTTGTCAACAAACAAAAACATACACACATTTATTTTTCAGCAAACATTAGCTATGTCAACTTCAGTCTAGCTAAATGAGTTGTAGCTAACGAAACATTCCAAAAACAAATCTGTCAACAAAATGTATTGCAGTACTTGAGTATCTGAGGTGGAAGCTAGCTACAGTAACTAATGTTTCCTAATAACAGGAGTACACAGAGAAACTGTGTTGCAATTTTAGTTACTAAAGTTATTTGCCAGGGGGTGTTACAAAAAACACTTCCGACGCAATTAGCTAGTCACCTTCAACTACAGTAGCTAACGTAGCCTAGTCAACAACTGTCATGACCGGTTAACGTTCATTTAGGCTTCATTGCATTGACTCGCGATGCCTCCTACGTTCAAGCGCTTTTGCTTGACTCTCCAAAGCCAGCGATGTTGATGATGGTCGGTCGGTACACCATAACCCTCTTAATGTCGAATGGAGGTGCAAGCAGAGGGCTTCAACGTAGACCTGTGACTTCTTTCCATTCGGAAACTCCCAGTTGCCGCATCAAAAGTGCCCTTCATCGAGAAGTCCGTGAAATGCTGTCTGCACATCCTGCCAGCTCGGGCCGACACGTCCTTCCTCTTCAAGACATGGAGCCACTTCTACAAAAGTTCTAGGTTCTTGGGCAGCCGATGGTAGTTTACCGAGGGATTTTTTTGGAGCCAAATTCATACAGCCTGGCGCTATACAGTTCATGTTTGATTTACTACTTCTTGTTGCCGGTGACACACTGGCGTCAGTCATTACTATGGCAATTTCAAATGGAGTGACCATCGTTCAAATAAACCTGGTCGGAGATCAAAATACTAAACATAGAGATGTTTTTATGTTAAATGCACATGTTTAGTATTCGTGGATTGAATACATCTCTTTACTCTATTTCCTTCCTAAAGTGTTTCCATTCCCCTTTAAGTGCTGTCAATCAATAGCAGTAACATGGCAGCTCTGATTGACTGTGACTGGTAACAGGGTTACAGAGTCTGTCTGCCTATTGGCTCTGTCGCCGCAGATAAGACTGTTACACTGCCTGAGTGCTTTGGCTAAACTCAGCAGTGAGTTAAACAATGGACTCCATTATGGCTATCATAAACTTTATCCGATCAACATTTATCCTTCAACATGGCTTGTTTCGTGGCCTGCTGAGTATCATGATCTACTTTTACAAAATTATGTTAGGTAGCTAAGTAAGGGTAGGCCTAGTGCACTCAAGAGAGTGAGTTTAGGGAGGACTCGGTAAATGCTTTACTCTTCGATTGCCGCCACAACAAACCCAACACATACTAGTGTAAATTGTTGATGAGGACTTTGTAGCTGAGGTTTGTTTGAGTGACATTTTATAATCCCTTGAATGGACTTAATTTGGGCCTACAAGGGAGGGGTTAAACAGTTACTGGCTTTAAAATTTTTTATTGCTTTTCAAAATACATTTATTTTCTCCTCTGATTTGAGCCCGAAATAAAATGATCAATTTCCCTACTGTGAGTAACTATATCCAGTCCTCATCAGTACAGATGACTCCCGTGATGTCAGAGTTTTTAGTTCAACTGAAAGATACATATGAAACAAGACTTGATGAGTTTCGTCTCCCCACAGAGGTGATGCAGTTTGTTAGGGACCCCGTTCTATGCTGATCAAGAGGGGAGACTTCTCTGCAAAAGCCAAACAGGTGCCAACGTCACATGATGAGGGTTCCCTCGACCTAAAGTTCCTAGACATGTCTGTGGGCTGTGCAAAGTTTTGGACTGAGCATATTATTGTAGAAAAATTCCCAAACATACAGGTGTCAATGTTTTGTTTTCTCTACAATAAAACAATATACAAACAGCACAACTAAATAATATTGTGTGTGTTCGAGTGTGAGAGTGCACGTTTAACTATACTTGTGGGGACCAACTGGGGCATTTTGCTGATACCCACAAGGAAAAAGGTCACTTCTAGGGGGTTTAAGGTTTGAATTAGAGTTAGGGGTTAAATGTTAGGGGTTGAATGTTAGGGGTTGGGCTAGGTTTTGATATGGTCTGCCTTACAGGGATCATTATTTTGTCCCCAGTATGTCAAAATGTCCCCACACGGGATATGTGCAAACAGTTCAATGTCCCCATAAGGTCAGCACAACAATTCAATGTCCCCATAAGGTCAGGACAACAGTTCAATGTCCCCATAAGGTCAGGTTGATGTCCCCATAAGGTCAGGACAACAGTTCAATGTCCCCATAAGGTCAGGACAACAGTTCAATGTCCCCATAAGGTCAGCACAACAGTTCAATGTCCCCATAAGGTCAGGACAACAGTTCAATGTCCCCATAAGGTCAGCACAACAATTCAATGTCCCCATAAGGTCAGCACAACAATTCATGTTTTTCATTTAATCAACCTGGAATACCAAGTGTGTTGAATTTAGGCAATCACTGAATTGATCAATTAAGTCAGTTGGTCAGGTTTGTTGTCTAGTTGGATCAAAATCCTGCTGCAGGCTACCTGCTGCACTCCATGAAACGGGTTTACCCCCGAGGAATGTACATGGTTCCTGGAGACAGGACCAGCTCTGGATAACGTGTTGTTGTGCTGTTTGTAGTCTGCTTTTCCTACTGCTGCCTTCCTGACCAGGTCTCCCTAGCCAAAGAGACTGTGTCATAGTGTGTGTGTAGATTGTGTGTGATAGAGTGAGTGTGTGTGTGTGTGTGTGTGTGTGTGTGTGTGTGTGTGTGTGTGTGTGTGTGTGTGTGTGTGTGTGTGTGTGTGTGTGTGTGTGTGTGTGTGTGTGTGTGTGTGTGTGTGTGTGTGTGTGTGTGTGTGTGTGTGTGTGTGTGTGTGAGAGAGAGAGTAAATACACAGATAATGGTAAGAAAGATAAACAAAATATAGAAATAATAGCTAACATAAAGAAGATGACAGCATTGATAGTAATACAAAATCAAATATTTATTAAGTGTGAACATTCTCCGTGATTAAATAACATTATGGCTAAAAACAGCTTGAGGGTTACTACAATACATCAGTCAAAACATGAAAACACAACTATGTACAAAACACCATTAAATACAGTTGGAATGTAGTTAGAACTCAAACTGTTCAAATCAAACAGAAAAACAAATAAATGTTGGATCAACACATTTACATTTCTAGATACTCTACTTTGCTTTTGCATTACCCATACAGCTGTTTAAGGTCATGCAAAGGCCGAGTGCAGCATCAGTATTTTAGGGGTCATAGGTCAGATCAGTGGTCATGGTTGATATGCATGGAACTGCTCTTTGCCTTGGTACGGCAGTACAAAGACCATGGTCACACCTTCCTGAAAACAAGGACACCAGACGTTGCTGAAACCTGTTCTGCCAGTTAATGTCCTTAAAGACTAGAATGTTCCACTGTGGTTAGTCAGAAAGATGACAAGATAACCCTGACTGAAGAATGTGTGAACTATCAAACAGATATGTCACATTCTGTTTCATCGATAACTTGTTTCTTGCTTGTATCAGGGCACGTTTATAGGAATAATTTTCTCTAGCTAGAAGTCACATCATTTCATGAAAATGTTTTTCTGCAGCGAGTGTAATGCAAGTCAAGGTCTCCTTGGATGAATGTCAACAATATTTATAACCAGCATTGTTAAAATATCTGCTGTAATTCATATCAGACCATACCATTTATAATAGTGACCAAGAGGGCTATTTGATCACAACATAGGCCTACCAGAGTGGCCTACCATCCAAAACAATGTAAAAAAGGCATCCAATAACATTTAACATGGAAATAGATGTTCTATCATTCAGTCTGCAGGAGCAGCCAATGTGTGGTGTTCAATGTAAGTCTTCATTCCATGAGAAAAAAACACGCAGAGCTTCACATGAACCTGTTGATCTACTTGTCCTTCACACAAGGAGGTGACTGAAAATGTTGTTGTGTTTGATGCAAGAAGGCACTTTCCTAATTAAAACACATCATTATTCCCACACCATTACTACAGAGAATCAGACACATGATGCTACCCTCTGCCCATTGGCTGCTTAGTTTATTCAAGCATGTTTCAAAATACGACACTGCCAAGCGTGTCCAAAGCTGAGGCAAAGGGTGGCTACTTTGAAGAATCTCAAATATAAAATATATTTTCATTTGTTTAACACTTTTTTGGTTACAGCATGATTCCATATGTGTTATTTCATAGTTGTGATGTCTTCACTATTATTCTACAATGTGGAATATAGTACAAATAAAGAACAACCCTTGAATGAGGAGGTGTGTTCAAACATTTGACTGGTACTGTATGTGGCTAATATTGCATTGATACGATCACAATTCCCACAGTGAAGGGAACCGTTGATGGTGATAACTAACGGTGAAAACTCTAGAAAGTTCAGCGAAGTTCTATCTCCTGTTTTTCTGCGCACTCTGATATTTCCTCTGGGGCTGCGAGCCTGAGCACGTGCTCAGCTTAGAGGGAACGTTGGTCACAATACCAACCAAGTAACCCTGTTGGGGCCAATGAATGAATGCATATGGTGATTGCCTTTCACACGATCAACCCGGGTTCGCTTCCCTGCCCTGCTGTTCGCTACACTGGTGTCAGAATGGAATGGTGTCTGTAAGGTCATCAGAACGCAAGGCCTGGACGTGTGAGGGGGCTGAGTAGGCGTCTTCCTGTTCGGAGGGGGCAGAGTGAGCCA
>NW_027011165.1:585950-590950 GCF_036934945.1 Oncorhynchus masou masou | reverse complement strand
ATTCAATATATACAACATTCATTCATCATAATTCTACATTTGATAAATGTAATTGTATCATAGTTCTACTACAGTGTAGTGATCTATACAACTTCCAACGTGCGTTTACTGTGAACACTGAGGCTGTACCCGCCTCAGTTACAGTTTTAACAGTGACCAAGAAGGCTATTTGATCACAGCGTAGGCCTACCAGAGTGGCCTACCATCCAAAACAATGTAAAAAAGGCATCCAATAACATTTAACATGGAAATAGATGTTCTATCAATCAGTCTGCAGTAGCAGCCAATGTGTGGTGTTCAATGTAAGTCTTCATTCCATGAGAAAAAAACATGCAGAGCTTCACATGAACCTGTTTATCTACTTGTCCTTCACACAAGGAGGTGACTGAAAATGTTGTTGTGTTTGATGCAAGAAGGCACTTTCCTAATTAAAACACATCATTATTCCCACACCATTACTACAGAGAATCAGACACATGATGCTGCCCTCTGCCCATTGGCTGCTTAGTTTATTCAAGCATGTTTCAAAATACGACACTGCCAAGCGTGTCCAAAGCTGAGGCAAAGGGTGGCTACTTTGAAGAATCTCAAATATAAAATATATTTTCATTTGTTTAACACTTTTTTGGTTACAGCATGATTCCATATGTGTTATTTCATAGTTGTGATGTCTTCACTATTTCCTCTGGGGCTGCGAGCCTGAGCACGGGCTCAGCTTAGTGGGAACGTTGGTCACAATACCAACCAAGTAACCCTGTTGGGGCCAATGAATGAATGCATATGGTGATTGCCTTTCACACGATCAACCCGGGTTTGCTTCCCTGCCCTGCTGTTCGCTACATTGGTGTCAGAATGGAATGGTGTCTGTAAGGTCATCAGAACGCAAGGCCTGGACGTGTGAGGGGGCTGAGTAGGCGTCTTCCTGTTTGGAGGGGGCAGAGTGAGCCACATTACAACTCCCACCATGTGGGTTAACCCGATTGGTGCATAGGGTGTTTGCCTTTCCCACCATCGACCCGGGTTCGCTTCCCTGCCCTGCTGTTTGCTACACTGGTGTCAGAATGGAATGGTGTCCGTAAGGTCATCAGAACGCAAGGCCTGGACGTGTGAGGGGGCTGAGTAGGCGTCTTCCTGTTTGGAGGGGGCAGAGTGAGCCACATTACAACTCCCACCATGTGGGTTAACCCTATTGGTGCGTAGGGTGTTTGCCTTTCCCACCATCGACCCGGGTTCGCTTCCCTGCCCTGCTGTTTGCTACTCTATTGATATCATAGGCTTTCTGACACCCGTTGAATAAAGCAACACTAGAATATGAGTAAAGGATGTTAGGATAATATCAGTAAGTGTTGATTTAGAGTTGTCTTCTGGGTTCAGCCTTCTAGCTGCCTTCATCCATTGGGTGAAATGTAACAAATGACATGTCCTCAGAGTTGGGAGATAACCCCTCCTAGTTTAAACCACTCCTAGTTTAAACCACTCCTAGTTTAAACCACTCCTAGTTTAAACCACTGCTAGTTTAAACCACTCCTAGTTTAAACCACTCCTAGTTTAAACCACTCCCTCTCTAACCTGGCCCACATCAATACAAAATCCCCCTTTACCAAACCTAACAACACCCGTGCCCTAGCCCATACTACTCCGGCAAAGTCACAGTCCCAAAAGACATGGCGCACAGTCTCCTCCCTGCCACAAGAGGATGTTGGACAGGTGGGGGATTGCACCAAACTATACTGGTACAAGATGGAACGTACCGGCAAACACTTATGAAGGCTCAACCAATTCAGGTCCTTGAGCCTGTTGTCCAGACCCAGCGCCTGCACTCCCTCCGAGACCACTTCCGAGATGCCCACTACAGGCGCCGGACTCCCTGCCTTTCTGACCTCCTCGTACAGGTGCCTATGATCTAAACCTACTCGGGCAACTTCAACCTCAGGGTGCGCACGCAGCCACTTGGCCGCATGACCAAAGTGCCACGGCAGCTGTTCCGCCCGAGGACCCGTGTTAAGACCACACCATTATGCTTCTCGCCTGATACGAGAAAAATACCCGCAGAAGGTAACCGGATGGGTGTATCACTGGCTGAGCAAGCTCCGTTAACAAGAAAGAAACAAAAATTGTGTCCAGCTTGAGGGGGAAATGTGGTACCCCCCTACCTCCCTCCCCGATGGGACAGATCATGCGTGCCCTGGCGACCCACTCGCACCTGCCACTCCACATAAACTGAAACACATGCCTCACTAGAGGCCTCCTCAGACAAGCCGGCAATGTATGCCAAATACAAAAGAGACGGCAACACATCCACCTTTAGGACCAGGACTTTGCCCATAAAAGACAAATACCTAGCTTTCCACATTGCTAGTTTCCTCTGTACCACTGCGATACGCATGTTCCAGTTTAGCGTCGCTGAGCCGGAGGTCTCAAAATGGACCCCGAGAATCCTCAGGCCCCCTCACAGAGAGATAACCTCCCAGGCACATCCGTTCTACCGCGCCATCTTCCGAAAAACTTGACGGAAGACTTTGCATGGTTCCAAACTGCTCCCAACGCTCGGGTGAAATCCCCAAAGATGGCAAGGGACCTTGTCAGGCACGAGTCCTTGCACAACAGCAAGGAAGTGTTGTCGGCATACTGCGTCATCTTAACACGCAGCCCACCACTTCCAGGGATCAGCAAACCTTCCACCCCTGTGTCTGCCCTAATGGCAGCCCCCAGAGGCTCCATGTACAGAACGAAGAGGAGAGCCGAGAGTGGGCACCCCTGCCTGACCCCAGACGAGAGGTCAAAAACGTCACCCAAGTGACTATTTGCACTAACTCGGCACCCCGCTCCGACATATAATGTACGAATCCATCCTATAAACTTCTCCCCAAATCCTAATCGACCTAACACTCTGAATAAAAAGGATCTATTCACGCAATCGAAGGCTTTCGCCTGATCTAGCGCTGCTACCATAAAAGGCAGTCCTCTATCTTCAACCCAAGCGATGGAGTCCCTGATTAACTGTAGGTTCCATCTAATAGAGCGGCCCTCTACCCCGCACGTCTGATCCTCATGAACGACGTAGGGAAGGGCTGTGCGCAACCGGTCTGCTAAAACCTTTGCAAGTAGCTTGTAATCTACACACAGCATGGTCAACGGCCGCCAGTTGCCAAGGTCTGTTACTTCCCCCTTCTTATATAAAAGTGACAGCACACCAACAGCCGTTGATCCCCCCGGGACCCCCATCTCAAGGATGGCCTTCAAGACTTCGAGGACCACTGGTCCAAGTATACCCCAAAACTTGAGATAAAACTCAGCCGGCAGCCCATCCATCCCAGGCACCTTCCCTTTTCCCATCCTCCTAAGAGCGCTCTCAACCTCTTCTAGTGAAATCTGGGCCTCCATCACTTCTCTAATGTCCTCCGGCAACCGCCTGGACAAGTGTTCTAAAAACACATTTCCCTGCTCTACATCTATTTCCCTTTCCTTAAATAAACCTTGGAAATGATCAGTTGTCACCCTGACCATATCCTCTGGTTCTCTAACTATACTACCATTTTCTTCCCTAACACCATGCATTACCTTCCTACTCTGTCTTGCCCTAACCAACTTAAAGAACATAGCAGAACAAGTCTCATTATGTTCTAGAAAGCCACTATGCGCACGCTCCAGGAAAGCTCGAGCCTTCCGCTCCTGCAACTCCCTGAGCTGCGCCTTTAGGGTTGCGGATCTCTCCCAGTCAAACGACCCGCCGAGGTTGCCTGCCTCGTATTCGAGTTCAATTAACCTTTGGATACGATCCACCTCCCTCCTCTCCTCCCTTTTTTTCCTCTTGCAATACCCTATTATAAAAGCCCTAATCCTCACCTTAACTAATTCCCACCACTCTAACACTCCCTCGCACAGGACCGGAGGCCCTCAAGCCTCCTAAAGAAACCATAAAACCCGTCAACAAAAGCCTGCTCCTCCAGCACATCCCGATCTAGCTTCCAGTACCCCCTACCAAAGAGGCAGACTGGCGACCCCACCTGCAGGAGCACCCCGTCGTGATCCGAAAAGAAAACAGGCAACAGCCGCCCAGACAACTTACCCAAAGACCTGGGTACAAAAATATAGTCGAGCCTCCGCTCAACTCCCCTGGAGTTACGCCATGTAGGACCGTCCATTTTCGGAGTAGTGTGCAGACCACCATCTACCAGACCATGGCAAGCCATTAGCCTGGCAATGGCGCCTGCACTGCTATCCCCCCCTCTTCCTAAATCTGTATTAAAATCCCCCCCTATCACTAATTTCCTATTTGTGACACACAGGGGCGTCAGACAGTCCACCATCTCCCTCTTGTCTGCCACCACCTGTGGCCCATACACCACCACTAATCTAAATTTACAATCCCTTATCGTGACATCCACCCCTATAACCCTCCCCTGCATTACCACAAAATAATCCTCCACTTTTACCTCCCTGTGCCCACACAAAATCCCTACCCCCGATGAGTGCACCCCCCCAACACCCCAAACCAACTCCCCCTTGTCCCACTCCCTCTTAAACCTACTAATATCCCCTCCATCCCTCAGGTGAACCTCCTGTAAAAAACAAAAATCAAACCCCACACCCTCCAAATAACTAAAAACCGCCCTCCTCTTAACAATATCTCTTAAACCCCTCACATTTAAACTAACAAAAGTAAAATTAGACTCCATGAAAAATTAAAACATGTAATACACTCAAATTCCAAAACCAGACAGAAAAAAAACAAAAACAGGAGACTCACCCGATGCTCCCCTGCTCCATATCTACCGGTGAGAACACCATCCGTAATCCCGACATCCCCCCCTCTTCCTCCATCACACCATCCCAGGATGCAGGAATAGTGTTTGGCTCCGGGGTGCCCTGCACCCTGGGTCTACCCCCACAATCCTCCCCCTCCCCAGTGTTGCAGCTGGTTTGGAAAAAATTTGGGGAGGCTGAGTCCCCAAACAAAAAACTCCCCACCTCCTCCTGTACCCAGTCCTGAGTCTTGT